>NW_002987863.1:178793-217006 GCF_000006295.1 Pediculus humanus corporis | reverse complement strand
TTATGTTTAAAAACCTTTCCACCAAAAAAATTACTCGTCTCGGTCATTAATATTACTTTTAAAAAAAAAGAAAAAAAAAAAGGTGGTAAAAAGAAAAAATCATCGTTTTTAATACAACTTAATTACCACGTATTATTTTATTTTTACTTACAGTACATAATAAATATTTATCGATATCATTATACGAGTGATAACACGATAACAACAATTTTTTTATTTTTTCCATAACATTATTTATTTATTTATTTACGCAATCATTTTTTTTTCTTCTGCTTTATATTAATATTATTTTACGATTACTTCGTTGTATATAAATAATCGAAAGAGAGTCTTTTGTTATGATTTTAATCGTGTTAATAATAATTTAAACGTGTAAAACCGCGTCTAAAACCACGACGGAAACAAAAAAATCGTTACAATTTATTAAAATCCATTATTAAAAATTAAATTTGGGTCGAAAACGCGACGCACGCACACAATCATTCATTCATTCATTCATTCGTTATTAACTTTACGTTTAAAAAGAAACGAAATAATAATAATAATAATAATAATAATAATAATAATAATAATAATAATAATAATAATAATATAAATGATTAATAATAATAATTTATTAAAACTTTTCAACGTGTTAACAATTTTCTTTTTTATAGATTTATATATGTATAAATATTTAAATTTTATTTTAAAATAAATTAGACGGCATTCTTTTATCAAAGTAGCGCTAATAATAATAATAATAATGATGATGATGATAATAATAATAATGATAATGATAATATATTTTTCAAACTATTATGGAATCGTCGCGTCGCGAGGTGTAAATATTTAAAAAAAAAAAAAAAAAAAAAAAAAAAAAAAAAATAGAAAATTAATTTCGTAAAAATAAAAAAAAAAAAAAAGGGGGGCAAGGTGAAATTTTGAAATAAATAAATATGGCCAATGATGATGACAATTGCCGCAAAAGAAAAAAGAGAAAAAAAAAAACGATTTTTAATAACCGGGTATCGTTTGTAATAATTAAAATATTGAAATAAATCGACTACCCGTTCGAGAGAGAGAAAAAAAAAAAAAAAAAAAACGGTAAACGATATAAATATAAATAAAGGGGGGGGGGGGGCGGCGTTAATATTTTTGTTTGTAGTAAACCGGTCGGATGGAGCTTAAGGGCCAGTTAATAAAAAATGTCAGAGTAAAAAATATACGAAAAAAAAAAAAAAATAACGTAAACGCGAAAATATTTACGCACGCACGCACGCACACACCGCACCAACCCCCCCGTTCAAGCAGATGGAATATTTAAAATGTAATAGACCGAAAGAGAGAGAGAGAGAGAGGAGAGAGAAGGAGAGATTTCGACGTGGTAGTAAATTTAAATGATAATGATAATTATCACGACGGCTAGACTTTTGTTACTACTATTTTACGCGTATTCATATATATATATTTATTCGTGCGTAAATATGCGTTTTATGATGACGTATCGCCGCCATTAATAGAATTTAAATTATTTTTTATTTATTTATTTATATTCGTATACAAATGTTTAACTTAAATTTTAATTATTTATTTAACCTTATCATAAATGTCACCGCGTAACACAATTTTTGTTTTTTTTTAATTTTTTTTTTTTTTTTTATAAAAATCCCCTCGGGACGATTTTGTTTACTCAATTTAATTAATAATTTGTTAATAATGATAATGATAATAATGATAATAAAATTATTATTAATGTTGTAAATAAATTCGTAACACGCGCGTATACTGAAAATCACAACTTAACTATAAATAATTTTTAAACTTTAATAAATTGGATTAAAACAATTTGGAAAAATTTTTTTTAAAAAGATATAAATTTACATAAATTTTAAATTATATTTTTATAATTAAAGTAATAATAATAATAATGATAATAATAATGATAATATTAATGATAATTATAGGGCTAAAATAAATTAACGGGAAAAAATGAAATGAAATAATTTTTTTTTTTTTTGGGGGGGTCGGGTTTGTGATTTCGTTACGTTTATAATTTAATTATAAGTATCGATTGTTAAAATATTGATATCGATATCGATCGATAAAATTTAATTTGATTGCGATAATTACAAAAAAAAAAAAAAAAAAAAAAAAAGGGATCCGTGTTAATTATTCTATACGAGTGTATAATAATAGTTTATCATTATTATTATTATTATTGGAATTTGTAAATTTTTCGACAAAAAACGAACTTGTTAATAATAATGATAATAATAATAATGATGACGCTGGGTTGTTGCGTTTGTTTGTCGTGGAAAAACTATGTAAATATGATTTGCGGTGTGCCACGAACGGTAGACCGCCATCATCATCACAACCGTTCAGGTTGTTATTAGAAAATCAAATTTATAAAAAACCGCATTTTACCACCGCCACCACCACCAACCCCTTCGGGTAGGGTTATATTAGCGTTGTGCGTGCATCCGTGCGTAAATGTGCGTACAATCAATTTTACGTTCGAGATACATATAAAAAAAAGAAAAACCTTTTATTAAAAATCAAAAAAATATTTATATAATGGATACGACGAATTAAATTTTTTTTTTAAAGGTATTAAAAAATTATTATTATTATTATTGCTTTGTGTGCGTGTGCTTGTGCGTATACGCGAAAGTACGTGCGTAATGAAAAATAATCGAAAGGTTTTTAATGTAAAATTATCATCGCCATTATCATTCTATACTTTTAATGAAAATTTTCTTCAATTTATATTTTTGACCCATTTGTATCGAATTACTTGAGAATTTTTCCTTTTTTTTTCCTTTGTTTATTAAAAGTAATAATAATAATAATAATAATAATAATAATAACATTCGGAATCTGTATTAAGGTACAAAAAAAAAAAAAATTCTCTCCTTTTTTCTTTATCTATTAAGGTGCGTGTTAATAAAACCAGGTGTAATTATATGTGTATAATCGTAGTATAGGTACGTAGATTGTACATAAGAATGAATATTTTGTAATTTTGTAATCAGGTTCGGATTGGTCCTTATATAAAGATATCCCCGAATATTTAATGACACGCACACACACACACACACACACGAAACTCCATGACACATGATATGAATAATAAATAAATAACACATTTCGATACGATTTAAATTAGGTTTTTTTTTTAAAATAGTTTTTACGCAATGATTTAATTTTAAATAACGCGTGCGTTTAAGAGAGAAAGAGAAAGAGAAAGAGAGAGAGAGAGAGAGAAAACAGACGGTAAAAATTAATAAATATAATTAATAATATGTCTATGTATTTAATTCGTTGGAAATGTTTTGTAATTTTTAGTAAGATCTCTCTTTCTCTCTCTGTCTCTCGGTCTGTCTCTCTCACAAAAAAAAAATTTTTTTTTATTTTATGCCAAATATATCATTAGTTGTAATTTAAAAAAAAAAAAAAAAAATTCAAACTAGGTTTTCTCTAAATTATTTATCAAGAATTTCAGGTACGCTCAACCATTTAAATACGTTTAATAATAAAACCCTTTAGTCATACTTTCGAAAAAAAAAAAAAAATTTTCTTTCTATCTTTCTTTCTTTCATCATTTTAAATAATTAAAAATGTTTCCAGTATTATTATGATTATTATCATCATCATCTGACGACATTTTCATTTATTATGTATACGTTATTAAAATAAAAAAAATTAATTAATTAATTTTAAAAAAAAATTGAAATTGTTTTATGGTTGTGCGTGTGTATGATTAACGCACGCGTTTTTTTTTTTTAAATTAAAATTATCGTACGTATTTATTTACATAACGAAATATCGTCTGCTAAAAAAAAAATTATTATTATTATTATTTTTTTTTATTAGGTTAATAGCCGGAAAAAAAATTATTATTAAAATAATAATAATAATAATATTTGACGGGAAAAATGACAAGAAAAAAAAAAAAATTTAATTAATGTAAATTAAATAAGTAAATAAAAATAATAATTTGCGTTTGTTGTTGTCGTTGTTGCGGTTGTTTCGCATTTAATTTAATTTATTTTTAATTGTTTTTATTTATTTATTTTTATAGAGTTGCTTTTACCGCGGTAAAATGGTGGATTTATGTCGTACGTAAAAGCAAATTTTGTTTCGACCTTACGAATTTCGCGTCGCATTTGGAGGGAAAAAATTGGTAAGTTTTTTTAAATGCTACCTGTTTTCTTTCTCTATCTCTGTCTCTGTCTCTCTCTCTCTCTCTCTCTCTCTCTCTCTCTCTCTCACTCACTCACTCACTAATTTTTTGAAAAACGGGAAAAAAGGTTATATAATGATATAAACGAGTCAGGTGTATTTTTTTTTTTTTAATGGTGAATGTTAATAAATTTGGCATTACTTGCAAAAAAAAAAAAAAAAAAATTATTTTTAAATATGAACGCATACGCATTTTTTTTTTTTTATTGTATTCAATAAGAAGAGCGTGAATAAATTTTATGAAAGATATTTTTGTTGTTGTTGTTTGTCGTGTCTACAACCTTTTGAAATTTTTTTTTTTTTTTTTTATGTTTTAAACAAACAACCAAAAGTCGATTGATTGTCGCGTTTTTATTTTTTTCTTGTCATTCTTTCGTATGTGCGACACACTAACATTAATTTTTACACCGGATAAAATTCAAATACTTATTTTTTCTAACGTGTAATAATAATAATAATAATAATAATGAGTAATTTTATTGTGACGTAGTCGTCGATAAACGTCATACAATTAACGGTAGCAAATTTTTGATAACAAGATTGCCAACAATTCAATGATAATTAATAAAAAATGATGCCAACCGTTTGATATATTAAAAAAATAAAAATTTTAAAATTTTTTCGCGAAAATTTCTTAATAAAAATTTTACATCATTTATTATTATTATCATTATTATTATTATTATTATTTTTAAAAGTCACGTTTCGAACTCGTGCGAGAAGGATTATATACACTTTTTTTATTGTAAACAATCAAAATTAAAATAAATTTTCAATTTATCAATTCGAGAGTGTAACAAACAACAACGACAAATTTTTCCAGAAGGTTTTTTTTAATGGATGTGAATGCAAAAAAAAAAAAAATTCACGAAACGATTTGATAGAGAGGGAAAATGACGAATAAAGAATAAAGATGGAGTAAGAGTGTGTAAAATAACAAAAAGTTAAAGAGAAAGAAAGAGAGAGAGAAGAAATTTTATGCATCGTTTGTATCTTTAAGTACTTATTTCTTTCGACACGTAATCTTTCTTATAAAATATTTACGATCGTGGGTGTCGAATGTTACGCACACGCACACACGCACATATATAGTGACACCCCGTGATAATGATAATAATAATAATAATAAATGAAGATATGGAGTCGTGTAATAAGAATTTGAATCCGTTGTGTTGTTTTAAACGAACGGACGGTTTTAGCCCCTGAGCAAGGCTCGCAGGTATAACAAAAAATTGCAAGTAATTAATAAATCCATTTTTATATATACGAATTATGATAACGCATGAGGGATTTACATGTGAATGAGAGAGAAAGAGAGAGAGAGAGAGAGAGAGAGAGAGAGAGAGAGAGAGAGAGAGAGAGAGAGAAAACATTCGATTAAGGTTTTTTATATAAAAAGGATTTTACAAACTTTTTCTCATTTATTTATTTATTTATTATAGGCCAAAATTTAAATTTTTTTTAAAACGGGGCTTCGCGATTATCGTATCGTGCGTAACGCATTTTGCGTTAATAAATATAAATTTATTAAGTGATATTTACATTTATTAATTAATAATATTTATAAGTATAAAATCTGCGAAATTTAATTAATTAATTAATTTTTTTTTTTTTTTTTTTTTTTGTAATGGAAATGAATGAATAATTGAAATTTTATTTTTAAAAAAAGTTCACATGTGTCGTTATCAAACTAACGTTTAAGATGTAGGTACGGATAGTTGTTCTGACCAGGTAGACCCCAACAGGTATGCCTTGAGCGATGTATCCTATTTTTTTTTTTTTTTTTTTTTTTCCTGTTATTATTATTACCTCGAAGCCATAACTTTTTTATGTTGGTCAAGCAAATCGCTCAGTCATCTAACGCCTTTATTATTATTATTATTATCATTTTATATTGACATCGTAAATAAATCCGAGGGTTTATAATACTTGTAAATAATATAAAATGGGATTTTTCTCTTTTTTTTTTTTTTTTTTTTTTTTGTAAAAATAAATTTTTTTAAATTAGGAGTCTTTCGGTTAAAAAAAAAATATTTCGTGTTGTTGTTGTCGTCGTTTTAAACAACAAAAATTTGTTTTTGTTTTTTTGTTAAAATATGTTTGTTTATTTACGACGATGTATGATATAATAATAATAATAATTTTTGTTCGGGGGGAAGGGGGGAGCCCGTAATTAATTTCGCGAGTAATTCGATTCTCCCGTGTGAATTTTTGTCTTATTTACGAACGTGGTAGCGTTTTGTTGTGTTATTGTTTGTTTGTTTGTTTGTTGTTGTACGGCTAATAAGACTTTGTTTGTTTCCAAAACTATCGAAAAGATTATTATAAATTTAACGTCGGCTAAAATCCAATTAAAAATCGTTTCAGTACGCACCTTATACGTTAAAATTATTTTTTAAACGTTCCGTAACAAACAAACAAACGAACAAACAAACAAATAAATAAAACTGAACCCAGGTTAGTTAATTGTCACCGAATCGAGATGTTTATAAAAAAACATAATATTGTCCGAGACAAACAACCGGACAAACAAAACGTAACATAAACAGTGTATTCGGTCGTAAAAATCCATAAAATTGATACTACTACAAACAACAAGTTGTGTGCATATTCGCACATAAATAAAAAAACAAATTTACTAAACGCGTCGTCTGCTTTTTTTTTTTTTTTTTTAACGATGATGATAATAACATTATTAATATAAGTAAAAGAGAGAGAAAGAGAGAAAGAAAAACGCTTTACAACTTTTTTTTTTTTTTTTTTTTTTTTTAAATCATCTTTTTCGAGTTATTTTTTTAAGTCACGTGACTCGGCCAATAATACGTGAAAACACAAAAATTTTTCTTTTTTTTTCTCTTTCATTTGATGAATCAAGTATTATGTAAGAAATTAAAATTTTTATTTGTAATATATGTTAATTTTTTTTTTTAAATGTATTTTAAATAGGAGTAGTATTATTATTACGTAATGAAATCGTTGATGTTTTCATTTCGAATTTTTTTTTTTTTTAACGGTTTTCATTTTTTTTTCGAATTCAAATTCAAAAAATTTTCGGCCATTTTTCTATTCTCGTATACGTGCGTGCGTTCGTGCGCGAGTCGTTCGAAATCGAGTTTTTTTTTTTTAAATAAAAAAAAAAAGTTCCGACGTTCGGTCGTACCTTAAATGGAATCTAACCTTGATTGGACCTTAATTAAATATAATTTTGCAATAACATTTAAATCGGCTTTCTCTCTCTCTCTCTCTCTCTCTCTCTTCGTAAATCTCGAAAACGAATCGAAAAGTTTCACATGTGCGTCAACTGAAACTCGTTTGTTTTTGAAATTTTTATCGTTTGTATTGTTTGTCGAATTCCTATTCAAACTTTGGTTGTTTTAAATTGTTCGAAAAAATTATCACGTATTTAAATTAATAAAAAACGCGGGATAAATAATAATAATAATAAGTAAATGAATTTTCCCGGAAGTGGTAGTAGCCATAAAAAAAAAGTTTTTTTTTCGTTGTTGGGTTCGATTTAAACACATAAAAATTTATTTTAATAAATATATGTATTTTTTTTTGGTTACTAATTAATTTTAAATATTTAGACAACAACAAACAACAACAACAACTGGTTCAGGTTAAAATAATTTTTTTTTTTTTCCTTTTTTTTTGTCGTTTAAAATTCAAGCGACGGTGTGAGAATTAAATTTTTTTTTGGACAAAAACACTCGAGGCTGTATTATTTATGATGGAAGTGAGATTTTTTACTATAGGTGGTCTCCCTCTCTCTCTTTCTTACCGAAAAACATCTAAAGACACGTCAAAATCGTGTAACTAAGAGACTAGTTTAATATATTGATGTACACAATACTAAGCGGTCATATTCGCGTACAAACAAAAATTATTCTTGTCAAGTTCAAGTTTAACCCGGTTGGCGTGCGTGTGAAATGACGATAATTTTAAATCTTTAACATTTTTTTCTTCTTCTCTGTTTCTCGTGTCTTTTCGTCTGCTGTTTATCATTTATTTCGGTATTATTATTATTATTATTATCACCGCGTCTATCTTTGTGAAACATAATCAAAAAAAAAAGAGAATAAAATGAAAATGCACAGTTACTTCTACTACTACTACCGTATTTTATAACTTTTTTTTTTTTAATTTATGGATTATCGGTCCGAAAACACAAGAAAGTTCTTTTCTCTCTCTCTCTTTTCAACTAATTAACCCGCCCCCCCCTCTCTCTCTCTCTCTCTCTCATTTTATGTGCGACATAATTTTTTTTTTTACGAGTTCCGTTTTGCGTATGCGTGCGTGGATTTTTTTTTCCTCGATGGTACATTCGCGTACGAAGAGTATGTAAATCCTCGTGTCATTTTACCTTAAAAAATTAAAAGAAAAGATGACGATGATGATGATGATGATGACGCGTGAAATAACTTTGATAACATCATTTATACTTTTTTTTTTTTTGTACCTTTGCAAAGGCGCCTAATAATTATATTAGTTAAAATATCTTCCGACCGACCGACCAACCGAAGATATATATCAAAACCTCATTTTCGGGTATAACCTAAAAGGGTAAAGAAGCCACATTGATTTTACGCATTAATCATCGTGTGTAAGAAATAAATGAAAAGGGTAAAGAGAGTGGGGGGGCGGGCGGGAGAATGAGAGAGAGAGAAAGAAACTTATCATCTCCGTAATTGGTCACTAGATAGATAGAAAAAAAAAATTTCTTTTCATTGTCTACCTCTGACTATCTCGCATCAATTTTTTTCTCTTATGAATTTATATTAATGAAGTCGAATTTTTTTTTTTTTGTATGCGAAATTACGTGTGCTCGCACGTGCGTACTACCAACATAAAAAAAAAAAAATTAAATAATTTTATATATCGTTAAACATGAGAATGTAATGTCGGAGAGAGGTTACAATGAAAAAAAAAAATTTTTTTTTGATTTACAAAACTCATCGAAAGCCTAATTAAACCTTTTTTTTTAAAAGGAAAGAAAACAATGGCGGAAAAATGTATAAAAATGATATGCGAAAAAGGTTTGTTGTTAATGATGAAGCTGTTTTGTTTTAAAAAAAAATTCCAGGTTCCATTGTTTGATTTTTCAAGTCGGTATAATTGTGATTTAAAATGACAGACGACATACCGCGAATTAAAATTTATAGAAATCGATTTTTTTTCGTGTTCGATAGATCGAAATAAAAAAATTTCGATATAAAAAATATCGATTTTGTTTTTGCGTTAATAATTATTTTTCGAAATATTTTTTTTTTTAATGACGAAAATTGATTTGAACCGTCGCTAAATTTGGATGATTGAAAGAATATAAAAAAAATGGATTTTTTGACTCGATTTCTTGTTTTGGTGGGATCCTTTGCCTTTTTGGGGATCCCACCACAATTAAAAAAATTTGTCAGGTACAAACGAAAATGTTTGATTGCGTACGACGAACGAAACTTTCGAATAAATAAGCGAGCTTATAAATAAATTATTATTATTATTATTATTATTTGAAATGAAAATTAATATATATATTTATTTATTTATATTAAGTTATAATGAATGAAGGTTTTGATTGTTGTTGTTGTTGTTTGTTGTTGTTGTTGTTACGTTGCCTCGGGCGTGCCTTCGACAGCAACCGTGCGATGAGCTTCGTGACTTGGCTCGCACGGTAGCAAAAATAATAGCCACGTCGTCGGGTATATCCTAGTTTCCTTCGGGGGTTTAACACCTTCTTTCGTTTTTTTTTTTTTATCGTAACGTTGCCCTCGGGGGGTGGGAAGGGAAATCTCATTAACAAAACGATTCGAAAAAAAATTTTCTCTTTCGATGAGAGGGATGAAAGACCGCGAATGAATGTTAAGGAATGATATTACACGTCATCAAAAGTTGAATGAATAAGAAGGAATAAATATGGCGGAGGCAAATATATAAATTTGACATTTGACCCGTTGGAAAATTTCAACGAGTCGAACGAATAAAATTTTTTTTTGTTTTTTTGCGCTCGCGCGGGTTTTTACGTAATTTGACCTTGAAAAAAGTTTTTTTTTTTTTTTTTTCGAAAAAATTTTTCGAAGAATTTGCGAGAATGAATTTTTTTTTTAAAAAAATATTTTGCTACGCTTTCGATCTTTCGATCGAAAACGTGACTGACGTAACGTTTTCTCGTGGGTCACACCTTTCTTAACATTAAAAAAATTTGTCGTTTCCGTTTTACGACGATTCGAAACAAACAATTACCAAAATGCCTTTGAAACTTTTTTCTAGAAAATTTTGCGAGAATAAATAATTTTGTTTTTTTTTTTATACAACGTCACCCAATCGAAACGTTTTTCCAATCATTCATTCATTCATTCATTCTTAATTATTCATTATTATTTTTTGTTTGTTTATTTAATTTGAATTTTACCGGTGAAAAAAAAAATTTTCGCGCGTTTTTTTTTTTTTTTTTACTAACGTTACGATCACTTTCGTGGCATTAGGCGAAATCATTTTCGTCACGTACGATGAATGAAAATAAAATTAAAAAAAAAAAATTAATATTATTATAAAATTAAACCGTAAAACGTAATAATAATAAAACGTAATTGTTTTATTATTTCTTCGTTTATATACAAACTACACAAAACAACAACAACAACAACAAACAAGAAAAAAAAAAACGATGACAATAATAATATTTTTAAAAAAAACCGTTACGAAAGGTTCGAGAGAGAGAGCGTTTAAATCTTTTAATTATTTTCTTTTTTTCCGGTTAATTATGCTAAAAATATTTTAAATTGGAAACAACCAGACGATTTTCCGTTTGTCGTTGTTTGTTTGTTTGTTTCGTAAAACTTAGAATAAGTAAATGAAATGTATGATAATTGCAATACTTCAACACTCGAAATTTTTCTCAAAATTTTAAATTGAATCCAATCGTCATCATCATCATCATCGTTCTCGCTGCTATTATTATTATTATTAGTGTTAAACGATTGAATTTTCCGGTAGTTAATGACACGTGAGAATTGGATTACTACTCTAGGATATTTTTTGGTAGATTTAAAAATCTTACCTCGTTATCATCGCTCGTTTGAAGTTCATCTTGATCCATGAGAACAAATGCAACTTGATTATTATTATTATTTCCGGTATTTATATGTTTTCTCGGACTCAAAGCACTACCATCCGTATCAATATCGTTTTCCAATTCGATTTTTCTCTTATTATTATTATTATTATTATTCGTGCTAGTATTATTATTATTGTTGTTGTTGTTATTACTACTATTATTGTTATTATTATTATTACTAATGAGACCATCGTTAGGTGACGAATCTTGATGCATTAATTGTCTATTCGGTGATGATGATGAATTTAATAAATCGTCATCTATGTTATTATTATTATTATTATTATTATTACTACGATTGCCACCGTCTCCGGTCATTTTAACGTTTAATATTCTTACATCTGAATAAAATTTTAAATTTGATAATTATTTAAATTATGAGTCGAGTACGATAAATGATTTTGAAATGGTCGCACTTTTTGTTTTTGTTATTATGATGAGTCTTCTGCTATTCTCTCTCTCTCTCTCTCTCTCTCGTTATTTCCTTTCGTTTTGTTTGGCTACCACGTATGTATTTTCCATACCCGATTTTTTTTTGACTTGCTATCTTAAAGACACGCCTCGCAAGCGTAAGAGAGCATACGCATGTATATGCGTGCACGCATGATGAGGTATTCGAGTGTCAATTAATTTTCAGATAAAAATCAAAAAAAAAAAAAAGAGAACATTTTGAATTTGTTTTTTTTTTTTTTTTTCTACTTGTTTTGGCATGACATTTTGAGAAAATGTAGAGCGGAAGGGGTCATAGAACCTGTACGGGTGTACGCTTGCTTATATACCAAACAACCAACCTCAAACGACTTGATTTGAAATTCTTGTAAAACCTTTTTTTTTTTTTTTTAATTTATAGTTTATTTAGAATGAACTTGTTTGTAAATTATTATTCGAGTAGGTTTTTAAAACGGAAGCAGATTAAAAAAAAAAAAAATTATCAATGATTACGAGTTTTCCGATCGAATTGTTTTTAAAATGTTTTCACGTCTTTGGTTTGTTGTTGTCGTACCTGAAGAAAAAAAAATTTGTTTAATGGAGGGTGTTTGTTTTTTTTTTTTTTTATAACTGTATTTAATTACGGTTCGTAAAAATTATAATAAATAATGATGATTGCACAATGAGAGAGAGAGAGAGAGGGGGGGTAGGGGGGTGGGTTGTGCGATTTTTTAAAATGGCGATCATTTTTTCAAAATCATTTATCGTACGATCGAAATCTTTATAAAAAATTTTTTTTTATTTTATTACCATTTATGGAAGGATTGTTGTGATTGTTTTGACGATGGGAATTAATTATATCGATCATTTGTTTGTCGCAAGATTGATTCGATTCGGAACTTTCCGGACAATCGTCTAACGGCGACATGGCGGATTCTTCGTCCATTTTATTAATAAACCCCTCGTATCCGGAAATGATATTTTTTTTTCATTAAACAAAAACATTTACCGCGAATTTTTCTTTTTTTTCGTTTTCTGTTTTTCCCCTCGTTCCTTAATGAAATCAATAAAAAAAAATTTATTTATTTATTAATCGTTGAAAAGGTTAACAACCCGATAGAGATTCACAACAACAACCGACTACAATTGTTGTTAAAATACTATTAAAAAAAAAAAAAAATAGAAAAAATTGTGGTATGGAAATTAAAAACCGCTCCTAATTCCACCTTTGCACTTCTTCTTAACGCATTCTTATTTCGAAAAGAAAAAAATAAAAAAAATTGTGTCGATAAAATTCGTGGTGATGGTGACGATGGTGACGGTGGTGGTCGCGATGGTGATGGTGATGGTGGTGACGGTGGTGGTGGTGCCAAGATGTAATTTTTTTAAACAAAAGTTAATGAGAGCAATCATTCGATTTTTTTTTTTTTTTTATTATTCCCATTAAAATTTTTTTAACGTGGAAAATTCCAACCGATTTTCTTATGTATTATTATTATTATTATTTAATATCTGCCAATTATTTCGTCTGCTATCTCATCAATATTAATATTCAATACGCAAAGACTAATAAAAACTTGTTAGATTGCTTTTAATGTGACAGTTTTTTATTTTTTTTTTTTTATGTTGTTCGTACAACCACATTGATCGATGGATCGATGGATCGATCGATCGATCTATCGACTACTTAATTGAATTTTAATTTCTTTTTTTTTTTGCTTTCGTTTAACGGAAGGACGATAATTCTTAAGTGCGTGCGTACGCACGTAACGTACATATATAAATTTTTTTTTTTAAACCTTCTTCCGACGTGTTATTAATATCGAATTATTATTATTATTATTAGTAATTCTCCCGTTACGAATCGAATCCTTACGAAAAAAATTATTTTTAATAATAATAATAATAATTATTATAAATTTAAGCGTTGAGAAGAAAGAAAAAAAGAAATCATGAACAAACTAGTTAAACGTTGTAGGTTTTTTTTAAAAAATGTTTTCGATACCGTTAGAAAAAAATTTTTAAATAATTCATTCGTGATTTATCATGTTATTAAATAAATAAATAAATAAAAATATTTCGAGTGTATTTAAAGTTTAAAGGGAGAGTAAAAAAAAAAAAAAAAAAATTTAAATAATAATAACCGACGGAAAATAATAATAATTAATCCCGAAAAATTTTTTATTTTAAATGTTTTACGCAGTTGGTTAAAATATTATTATTATTATTATTATTATTATTATTATTATTATTTTTAAATAATTTTCACGATCGATAAAATCAATAATGATGGGTAAAAAAAAAAAAAAAAAACATTTTGAGAATTTTCGAGAACGCACGCACGCACACGCACACGCACAAAAAGGAAAAAATTTCTATTTTTAGATTTCTATTGTGTAACCACCACCATTACCATCAACACTATTGTGATTGACCGTTATTTTATTTTTAATTTTTTAATTTTTTTTTTTTCAGGTATATCCGTAAAATTTCTCTCTTGAAATTTTGTTGATAATAATAATAATAATAATAATACTTTAAAGTACCTGATCGTATCGCCACCAACACACAACACGAAAATAAAAATGGTAAGTGTTCAAAAATTTTTTTAAATTTCCAAAAAAAAAAAAAAAAAAAAAAATTCTTAAATGGAAATCTATGGAATTTTTTTTTTTTACTTACTTAAAATTATTATTATTATTGGTAGTAGTAAGAACAACAACAACAACAACGACTAATATTATTATTATTATTATTTTAATTCGAACGCGTCGGATGATAATAATAATAAAAATTATTATATAAAAAAATTACGTAAAAACGACGTAATCGAACGTTAAAAAATTATTATTATTATTATTATTATTATTATTATTATTTTCCCCCCGCGAAAATATTTAAAAACATTAAAAATACTTTATGGCAAGTTCAAGGACGTGATCGTTGTCTTACGAAAAATTATTTAAAAACGATTTTGGTATAAAATAAACCGAAAACAAAAAAAAAAAAAAAATGGCACCGAAAAATATGGCAACCGTTACTCGTAAAAATAAATAAAAAAAAAAGAAATTTTTTAAATCGAACGGAAATTACACAACAACAACAACAACAAAATTATAAATGAAAAAGTTCCGGAAAAGTTTATTATTATTATTATTATTATGAGAAAGTATTATGAGAAAAAAAAATCGTATTTTCACTTATGATATCACAAAACGTTTTTTTTTTTTTTTTTTAACACATACACCAAATACACATACACAGGTACACACACTCACACACACACATAAAAAAAAAAAAAAAATTTCACTGATAATAGAAAATAGCCTGAAGCGTTGTTGTTGGTCAAAGATACACTGCCAGAATCTAAAATACCTCCAGGTATGTATGTATGTATGGGTCCAGATTTAGGCTTCGTACCTGCTTTTCAAGAAAAAGAGATGATGATGATGATGATGACGATGACTACGACTTCTCGGTTATTGGAAACGTTTTTTTACGATAAATTTTCTTTTTAAATAACTCACAGTTTTACATAAGGTAAACATGAGCGAGTAGGTTTTTATTATGATTTAAATTAAATGAAGCAAGCGAAAAAACTTTTTCTCGTTGTTGTTGTTGTTATTGTGCATAAGGAAAAACCTGTGCGCCAGCCAGGTTCTTTTATTATTATTATTATTATTATTATTATTATTTACTTTAGTTTACTTAAGTTAAACTTTTGGTTAAATTTTTTTAGGTTTTTTTCGTAAAGGTTAAAGGTAATCGGAATAATAATTTAAAAAAGAGGGAAAGTTACGAATACGATGAATATCTTGATTTCTTTTCTTTTTTTTTTTATTCGTACATTATTTATTTATTGACTAAATCGTACCTATTGACTTAAGTCGTACCTACCGATCCTAATAATAATAATAATAATAATAATAGTGAATTTACTCGATGAAAAATTTGAAAATTAACATTAATCGAAATATCGGACGATTTGGTGGGAATCGGTTTTTTTTTTTTTTGACTTTATCTTTTACTCAATTGTAATTTTATCGAAAAAAATAATAATGATAATAAGGTGAATCGAATTTTATTTACATTTAAAAAAAAATAGTAATAATAATAATAATAATGAGTATGAACGCGATTTGAATTTTAAAAAAATTGTTAGAAACGCGTAAGTTTCAATGCGTTGATTTCCGAGGTACACGAAATACCAATAAGAAAATAATTTTATATTTATAACATAAGCTTATCGTAAGCGATTTATTGCTAGCCGACTGAGTACGGTCTCAGGTACGCCTCCGCTAAGTGCTCCGCAGGTTTCTTTTTTTTTTTTTTTTTTTTTTTCACGTATTCTCTCTCATTGTGTCGTATATATACACACACACACACGCGGACACATACGTAGTGAGTTTTCTTTTTTTAACGAAATGTAAAATAATTATCTATAACGTATGTTAAACACGAGGAAAAAGTTTTTTTTTTATATAATTGAGAAATAAGGTACGAACGTTTTGCAGCAGCGCAATCATACGAGAGATAACGGAATTAAATAGTTTTTTTTTTTTATTTTTATTATTATTAATTTCCAGAACTCGTGAACTAGTCGAAGAGTTTTGTAATATTAAAAAGGCGGTATGTACCTGTCCGACTGGAACAGGGTGTGTACTTTTTTTTTTTTTAACGACATTTTTTTTTCCGTCGTTGTTGTTGTTGTTGTCGATGTGTTTGCATATAAGAATTATTATTATTTCTAAAAATATTTAAAAAGAAGGCGTAATTTTATATATATAAATAATTCCAGCGATATGATTTTGCTACCGCCCCCTCCCCCCTTTCTCTCCCCATTTCTTCATCCTGGAATTTTATTGAATTTTTTTTTTTTGAGATTTGAGGGTGCGTGTGATCGATCACATTTATTAAAATAATAATAATAATAATAATAGTTTTTAAGGAAAATTCGACCCCAATCGCACAATAATCATCATCATCATCATTCACTTATATAATTGTTTTTGAATATGGTTGGAAAAAGGTCGAATTAGAGAGAGTCGTTACCTATCAAAACTTTTTAAGGTACGACGACAATACAATCGCTGATAAAGATTCCATATAAAAATAAATTTTTTTTGGTGTTATTCAATGGCAATGGAAGAAGTTCTTTCACCTACCTGGTTGCTTTGTCTTTTTTTAAAATGCACTGTCATACCATCAAATAGCCTCAGGTATATTTAAACACCTGACAAACCTTTAGAGGAATGAGGTCCATCCGAAAAAAAAAAACAAAATCCCCAACCAATGAAACGGTTGCCATTTTGCACACGATTCGAAGGTTATCCTAATTTTTTTTTTTTTTTTCGCGAAGCGATTTTTTTTTTTTTTTTTTTAAACGATGACGATGATGATGATGATGATTTTTAGATACTCGCGAACTTTAGCAGAAGAAAAAAGAAAATCCTTGTGTTGATTTATCTCGAAAATAATAAACGAACAATACGATAGAAAATTATTATTAAAACGACAAAAGAAAAGAATTTTTTTTTTTTTTTTTTGACAACAATTAATCGTTTTCTCGAATTTGAATCGAGTTTAATATCGAATAATAAAAGTATTATTATTATTATGATTAGAGGTCGTTTTTTTGAAAATGAAACGTCTTTCGTATGAACCACAAAAAATGGGGGGGGGGGGGGTATGTGTGTCTCTCCCCTTTTAACCTTTTTAAATTTTTTTAATTTAAAAAAAAAAAAAAAACGCGGCAAAAGTTTTTTTTTCGATATTCGATAAATCGAAAATAAATATCGAATTAATTTTAATTATATTTTTTTTTTTTTTTTTTTGATGAACCGTTAGAAAAAAATTTTTTTTAAGTCATTGTCAATAAAATTTTGGGATAATTATAATAATAATAATGATAATAATGATAATAATAATAATAATAATAATAATAATAATAATAATAATAATAATAATTTTGTCTAGAGCGTAAACTTAACATTAAATAAAAAAAAGTTAATAGTTTTTTTTTGGGTAAAAAATTTGACTGGAAAAAAAAAAATTGACTGGAGAACGTGATGATGTTTTTTTTTTTTTTTGTTAGGTTGGTAAGCAATTACGATAATAATAATAATAATAATAATTTTTTTATTTTAATTAAACTATTAATTTTTATAGCGATATGCATACATAAATAAGTATTTTGTAAAGAAAATTTTCATGGGATTGCTCTCTCTCTCTCTCTCTGTTCGTTTGTTTCTTTCTTTTTTTTCTTCTTTTCTTTCCTTTCTCCTACCACCTCTCTCTTCCTCTCTCTCTTTCTCTCTCTCTAGAAAAACAGGCTTTTTATATTAAAAAAAAAAAAAAAAATTTCAACTTTCTATACGAAGAAATATCCATTCGGAAGTTTTAAATTTCTCAACTCGTTCTAGGTTCCGGGTTTGAATTTTTTTTTTATCTCTCTCTCTCGCTCTTTCTCTCTCTTTTTCTTTCGAGATATCGAAAACACGTGCAGACAAGAGTAAAATTAGCGGTTTAGTATATTATATACCCAGATGAATTTCGGTTCGATTAAAAAAAAAAAAAAAAAAAAAAAAATTATTTAGCACATGAGACACGCCTTTCTATAAGAAAGTTGACGGCGGTGACGGCCCGTTATGATTTTTCAATGGGTCAGATTTAATACGAACGCAAGAAAGAGAGAGAGAAAAAGAAAAAAAGAGAGAAAGAAAAAGAGAGATAGAGAAGAGAGAAAGAAGGTTTCGATTTTGTATGATTTCGTGTGCCGCGCTGGAGACAATTTAAAGAAAAAGAAAAATTTTTTTTTCGCCTCGTGATTAAATGAACCCGTCGCGCCGTATGATAATTATAGTCGAATGGGTTTTCTTATAATTCGCGTTCGAAATAAATTTTCCCGGCGAAAAAAATTTTTTTTTAAGTTTTTGTTTTTTTTTTTGTTTTTTTTTTGTTTTTTTTTTGTTTTTTTTTTTTTGTTTTTTTTTTGTTTTTTTTTTGTTTTTTTTTTGTTTTTTTTTTTTTTGGGGGGGGGGATAGGAGGGTGGGGTTTGATCCGCGATGATGATAATTCTTATCACTTCGTAATAATTTGATAAAATCTTTTTTTTTTTTTCTTTTTGAAAATATCCACCGATTAATTAATAATTATCGAATTAATATAAATCGTGTCGAAGTTATTATTATTATTATTATTATTATTATTAATATTTTTTATTATGAATGAATTTAAATAAATATGAATGAATGAATGAATGGCATTCGATATATTTATTAAAACTAAGCGTGGGTTTAGAATTTTGAAATAAAAAATCCTTTCGTAGGAAAATTTTTTTTTTGAAAACATTTTCGTCGTCGTCGCCGTCGTCGTCTCCCCGTTTTTAAATAAATTAATAATAAAGACATATTTTTAGTAAAGGATGTTTAAAATATTTACTACTTTTTTTTTTCTTTGGGGGGGTGGGGGTTTATAATGAAAACGCTTCAAGGGGGATGCTCAAACCTTGAGGGCATATTTAAAAAAAAAAAAAATTTACACGTAAATTATTCCAAAAGAAGAGGCGGATTAAACGACGAATTCGAATAAAAAAAAAATTTTTCAAGGCAAAATAAAATAAAAAAAAATCAATAAATAAATAAATAAATAAATTTTCATTGTTGATTTATATTTTATAATAAAGTTCAACCGTAATTAAATTAAATTACTATATCGAATAGTCAAACTTGATTTATAACAACATTTATGGTTCAGTCAAATTGAAATGAGGAAAATAATAAAAAAAAAATGGCGGAATCAAAGTAGAGACATCTACATTTAAAAAAAGCAAAACATGAAAATTATAAAAGTTTAATTTTTCGTCGCTAGAGGCTGTTTTAATCGTTTATAAAAAAAACTATATAAACCTGGCTTACAGTAATAACCTCTGGTGTTCGTTTTTATAACTATGAAAAACAAACACGATAGTTATGGAGTCCGCCATTCCGCCATGGACATTTCCATACATCCAAGATGTGATGTAATGAAAATTGAGGAAAATTAAAAAATGAAAAAAAAATTCTCTCGTTAAGTAACGACGACTCGTAATTTTCCTTGTCGTGTGTAAAAAAAACGTTTCCAAAAAAAAAAAAAAAAAGAGTAAAATATTAATTTAATGACATATTGAAATACGTAACTTTTTATTCTAGTAGTAGAAACCATTGAAATATGTGTTTGTTGTTGTTGTTATTTTAAGGCGGCGGTTGTTGTTTTGTCCATGCAACGAACGAACGGTTAAACAACCGGTTAATAATAATAGGGCACTATTTAAAAAAAAATTCAATGTTTAATTTATGTTTTTGTTTTTTTTTTTTTAAACTCGAACATTCGATATAATTTTTTAAATGTTGTGTTCTCCTTTCTGAAGAAGAAGAAGAAGCACACTTCAATTTTGGGTGGATATCATTTCAACCGTCGCGTCGTGTAACAACAACAACAACAACCAAAACAATGGACCAAAAAAAAAAAAAAAAAAACGTAGGAAGATTTTTAAGCTACCACAAAAAAAAAATCTTCATCTTCTTATTCATCTACGGTTTATATTTAAAATACGCCCTTAAGACATGTAAACTCGGTAAATGAAATAATAATAAATTTTTTTACACACAGCCTTCTATTATTGTTGTTATTTCATATCGAAACAGAAACGTCTTCTGCTAATCGAACTGTATACGATCAAATCGTCATCGTTGTTGTTGTTGTTGTTGGTGGTGATAAAACACCAAAAAAAACTGCGAAAAAATTTTTTTTTATTGATAACTCCTCGATGGTATACGATTCGAATTAATAATAATAATAATAATAATAATAAGTGAGGGAGTAATTAAGGGGGAGAAAAATAATAATAATTTTGTTGTTGTTGTTGTTGTTAAATTAAGGTACGATGAAATGAAAATAGGTAAATCTCATAACGTTCGAATATTTTTTTTTTTTTTTTAATAACTTTGCGTTAAAAGCCGACCCGCGTCGGATTTATTATGTTTTTTTTTTTCCTTGGGCAAAATTTTAATTTTAATTTTTTTGTGTTGTCTTCTGCTTTTTCGAATGTTTACAACTGTTAAGATATTGTTTCGAACCTTTTTTTTTTTTGTTTCTTTTGTTATTTATTTGATTCGTTTAAAAAAAAAAAAAAAATTTATTAATTATTTAACAAAAAGGATTTTCGGTCGAGTATGTCATATATTTTGATATAATGACGGAATCAACGAAAGTTTTTTAATAATAATAATAATAATAATAATAATAATAATATTTTTTCATCTTTGTTTATTCTTCATCTCTCTCTATCTCTATCTCTTTCTATTTGGGGAAATAATTTCTTTATAAAAAATTTTCTAATTCGTTTAAATTAAATAATTTTTACGATGAGATATCATTATTATTATTATCATTTTGTGTTCCGATGGTGATATTGATTGAAAGTTTGTTTCTTTTAAATTCACAAGAAAATTTCCTTTTTAAATTTTCTGTTGTTGATCGCGTCGAGGGTTTGGGGGGATAACCGGGATAGTTTTTCTCTTTACTCCCCAAATTCTTCTGACTATTTTCATCTCTGAACTCCCACATTCCATTGGGACATTGGGGTGTCTGGTGTCTTTTTTTTTCCGAACGATCATCTTATCACTTGACCCGATACCATAATGATATTGTATGCGTGATTAGGGGTCGAGAGGATTGACGTCATCATCGAAATAAATTTTTTTTTTCATAGAGTAAAAAATAAACTTTTTTTTCCATAGAGTAAAAAAAAAATAATTCAAAATGTTTCTGGATTTTTAAAAAAAATTTTTTGCATGTTTTATTTTTTTTTGTCCCTCCGACCGACATCTTTTTTTTTTAAAAATAAATAATAATATTAATATTTATAAAATTTATTATTATTATTATTGTTATTATTATTATTATTATTATTATTATTTTTCGGTTAAGCAAACCAAAA
Organism: Pediculus humanus corporis; assembly: GCF_000006295.1. Lineage (NCBI taxonomy): Eukaryota > Metazoa > Arthropoda > Insecta > Psocodea > Pediculidae > Pediculus > Pediculus humanus. The sequence goes on along the minus strand of NW_002987863.1, from coordinate 195,259 downwards.
ACAAGAATAACGTTACATAAAATTTATCATCGTAATTAGAAATTTTTTCCCTTTTTTTTTTTTTTTTACACTTATTAGTATTAGTATTATTATTACTATTATTATTATTATTATTATTATCATTATTATCATCATTATGAATTTTTTCGTTTCTAGTTTTAATATTATTTAGAAAAAAAAAAAATTATTAAATTACGATTAGGACGTTAGGACGAAAACGACGGGTTTGAAAATTTTCATTTTCCATCATGGCCGATTCGGAGGGCGGGTGGCGGGGAGACGGGGGAGGAGGAGGAAACAAAAAATAGGGTGAAAAGGTTTTTTTATTTTTTCATTATTAATTTATTTATTTTCGATCCGCAATTTAAAAGTAATTAATTCGACAAAAAAATAAAATAAAAAATTAAAAGTTTTAACATCATTCGTTTGATTATTCGCATATACATAATAATAATAATGATAAAATTTACATAAAATCGTTTGAAAGTTTTGCAAGCCCCCCCTCCCCCCTCCTCCCGCATACGAGTGAGAGTGATAAAAATGCGTTCGAAACAAAAAAACCTCCCCCTAAAGGTATCAAAAAAAAAAAAAAAAAGGGAAATTTCATTTAAACATCCGAATAAAAAATAATCAACTGACCATTTTTTAAAACGTTTCCTAATAAAATTGAAAATTTTTTTTTTGTTTTGTGAAAAGGTCAAAGGTTGTTGTTTATCAAAAATTTTAAATGAATCTTTCGGTAAATTATATTTCCCTGATATTTTTTTTTTTTTGTGTGCGAAAACCGACGTTTCGAAAAAAAAAAAAAAACAAAACAAAAAAAGAACGAAACGGAAGGGGAAACTTTGAAATTATCATAGAGTAACAAAATTTTTGGCGGGAAAATTTAAAAAAATAATTAATAATAATATTTGATTTACGAACATTATATATAAATAATTTTTTTTTTTTTTTATAATGACGTAAAATAAATTAATTGATACGAAAAGGTAAAAATGAGTATTATTATTATTATTATTAATGCGAGTCGGAATTTACGATTTCAGGTAGTTTTTTGTTTTTTTTTTTTCTTCATTTCAAATTAAAGTTTAAAAAAAAAAAAAATCGATTTATTAATATATATATATATATATATATATATATATATATATATATATATATATATATATATATATATATATATTAATGGCGTCATAATTTTTTTTAAAAAGAAAATTTGATTGTGGCGTAACGAAAGCCTAAGAAAAAAAAATTTTTTTTTTTTTAATTAAAAATCGTTTAAGGTTCCTTTTTTTTTTTTTTTTTTTTTTTTTTTTTTTTTTTATTAAATGAAACCGGAAATGATTTTTTATTTTTTTTTCCCGTTTGTAATTTTTTTACGTTTTTCCGGTAAATTTAAAATTTTCTTTTTTTTTTTTTTGTCTGAACAAAATTATTTACGTGAAAAAAAAAAATTCGGTTAAATTAAGGTTACAAAAAAAAACGGTTTTTTTTAATGGCGACGTTCGCATCATAATCATCATGGCAATTTTGTCCAATATGGTGGCGGTTAGTTATCATTACGGTTTCCGTTTTATTTTACAATTTTTCCCCCTTTCCCTCTTCTTTTTTGATTAATTAATTGAAAATTTTTCGGTAGCCGTGATAACTCTGCATGTTATCTTTGAACTCTAATCACTATCCAGCTGCGTAGGTCGTGGCCCCAACAAACTTTTTTTTTTTTTTTTTAATGCCACGGTCAAAATTTTACCCGCGCGTTAATATTTAATATAATATAATTATAAACAACAACAACCACAACAACCTGAACGTGGGCAAAAGAATTATGGCAGGTTTTTTTAAAAAGGTATTCCGTTTATAAAAAAAAAAAAATTATAAATGGATGCATAAAAAGTTATTAACTCAACTTGAATCCTTAATTTTTTTTTTTTTTAGGTTCGAAACCTCTTTTGCGAGTTTTTCCATTTCTCTCGTACGATGATTGATTTATTTTAGTTATTTATTATTATTATTATTATTATTATTATTATTATTATTATTATTAAATTTATTTTTTTCTTCTTAGAAAAATTTATTTTGTATTAAATGTCATTATTATTTTTTCATTCGTTGTTTGATTTTTGGCTCGTAATTAATCGATTAATAATAATAATAATAATAATAATAACGGGGGGGGGGGGCGCACATGCACACACGCGCGAATTTACAGTAAATTTCTTCTGCTTTGAGTTATTTAAAAATAAAAAAGAATTTTAATCATCATCGTCATCGTCATGGCGGACTCGGTCCGTTATTGTTAATTAATAAAATTTTTCGAGTTTTTTTTTTTTTTTAATAAAAATCATCATTATTATCTCGAAGTATATATTTAAATAAAAATTATTTTTTAATTAAAAAAAAAAAAAAATCGAAAAGCGGGAAAAAAATCATTATTATTATTATTATTTTTTAGCAGAAGTTAAAAAACGAGTTTTTGTTTATTTATTTATTTACTCCTTAAATACTTTATTAAAATTCATTTTAAAAAAATTTCAATTTTTTTTTTTTTCTTCTGTCGCGAAGGCGGGAAATTTAAAATTTTGTTTTTTTTTTTTTGAATTCCCCTTCCTACGAGTTTTAATAATCATAATAATGATAATAATAGAAGCAGAAGAAATTTTTTATCGCGATATTGAAAAAAAATAATTTTTTCAAAAGGAAATTTTTTTTTTTCTTTTTTATTTCGTTTAAAAAACGCGCGTAATTTACTATTGTTGTTATCATCATTATCATTATCATCATTATCATTGTCATCATTATCATCGTCGTCGTCGTCATCATTTTTATCATTATTATTATTATTCTCATTATTATTATTGAAAAGGTAGAGAGGAATTCGATGAAAAAAAATTAATTTTTTATTATCATCATTACGAAAGATGATTAAATGTGGTTTTTATTATTATTATTTAAATGAAAAGGGGAAGAGAGGGGAGGGGGGGTAAAAGGAAGCGAAACGAAGAAAAAATAAAGAAAAGGTAGAAAAGGATAAATAAAAATGAAAGACAAAAAAAAAATTAAAAAAAAAAAAAATTTAAATTCCGCCACTAAAGCAATAAAAAAAGTTAATTGTTTTTTTTTTTTTTTTTTTGAATGTTGTCTGCCCGTTTGACGTGGCTTTAGAACGAGGCTTTTTTTTTTTTTTTTGATGATTTACCTTTTATAAAACATTTATCCGTATCCGTTTTTTTTTTTTTTTTTTTTTTTTTATGAAAAAAAAATAATTTAAAAATATAAATTAACTTGTCTGAATTTTTTTTTTTTAAAATGAGACTACGATCGTATTGTTTTCGTGGTTTTAGACGTCGTCGTCCACGACGACGACGACGACGACGACGTCGGTTTTTTTTTTTTAATGGATGCGCCCTGAATCCTTTTTTTTTTTTTTTTTTTAATTATATTTGGAAACGAATAAAAAAAAAAAATTAAAATTATTTCGACGGATGGTTGTTGGATGGATTTATTTATTTTTTTAATTTTCTTTTTTCTTTTTTTTTTTTCGTCTTCTGCTTTTTTTATTTTAAATCGATAATTAATACCAAAAAAATAAATGAGAATTTTCGTTTTGTTTTTATTCGTTTTCTATTATTATTATTATTATTATTATTAATATCGTTATTAATATTTTTCGTCTGGTTCTATCATCTCATACCTCACATTTATATATATATTTATATTAGATTAATTTTCAGACTCCATGTTTTTTTCTCTTCCCCCCTTTTTTTTTTTTTTTTGTTTAATTGGTTTCCTTTTTTCTCTCTCTCTCTCTCTCTCCTAAATTTGCATTTTGAAATATGTTATGATTATTAATTAAAAATTATTTTTTTGTTTGTCGATTGTTTGTTGATTGTATAAAAAATTGTATCGTCTGAAACTTAAGATGGATCTATAGAGAGGTAGAGAGTGAAAGAGGGAGAAAGACGAAAACGTGATAAAAGAAAGAGAAAAAAAGAGAAAATATAGAAAAAAAGAGAAAAAGAGAGAGAGAGAGGGGGGTGGTAGACAAAAAGAGAGAGAGAGAATGGAAAAAAAATAATTTCATAAATTGTGGAAAAAAAATTGTCGTCATAAGAAAACTGTTACGTCATTTGGGTTACAATTTTCATCATCATCATCATCATCATCATCATCATTATTATTATTATTACCATTATTATTATTATTATTATTGGAATTAACAAAACAAAAAAAAAACGATTTTATTAATGGTCGATTTCGGGAAAAATGCAAATTTTTTATTTTATTTTATATTTATTTAATCGATTTGTCTTTTTTTTTATAAAAAATATCTCGTTAATTAATCCTATATATAAAAAAAAAAATAATAATAATAATAATAATTTCTCTATCGTCCATTTTTTTTTTGTTCAACTCGTATATCATTAAAAAAAAAAGAAAAGAAAAAAAAATTGATTGGTTTTATGTTATTTAATTTAATGGGTTTTTTTTTTTTTTTTAGGGAACGAGAAAATGACACGCACTCACGCACTCTTGTTTTTTTTTTTTTGGACATTTAAAATTAATACCCTATATATTAATATATGAAAAATGCACACACGATGATGATGGTGATGATGGTGAACAAAGGTATGTGAGTATTTTATAATATCATTTTTTTAATTCGAATTTACTCGCGCCCTTAAATCGTAAATACATAAAATTACGGTTATTTATTTATTTATTTAAAAAAAAACGAATGAAATATTATTATTTTTTTTTTTCATTTTCGGGAATTTCCGGGGACGGGGGATGGAGGGGAAAAAGGGGAAGAAAGGGAAACGTTAGGCAAGTTTTTGTAAAAGTCTCGACACTTGGTTTGTTATACCTTTAGGAAAATTTTATTTTTTTTTTTTTACAACAAACAATCAAGTTTTTCATTTATTATTATTATTATCATCATCATCATAATAAACGTAATTTTTATTTATTTATTTATTTATATTACGTGCGTGAAGATCGACGACGAATCGAATAATAAATAAAAAAAATAATAATAATAAAATCTCGTTCGCGATTGGTTCGGAATCGTAATAAATTATTATTATTATTATTATTACGTAGTCCAACCCATACATAGAATATTTTATTAATTTAATTAATTATTAATAATAATAATAATAAAATAAATAAATTATGTATCCGCAATCGTGTACTCAATTTTTTTTTTTGACGCGATTCGGTGATTTTATTACGACGAGAGTATGCTCGCGTGTTCGAAGTAATAAAAATAATAATTTTCTTTTTCCCCCTGCCATATTTGGAAGGAAAAAATTATTAACGATAATTTTATTGTTAATAAGATTGTATCGATATACGACAACCAGATTTTTGTTTGTTGTTGAAACAACTTGGCGTTAAACAAACGGGTATCGTATGATATCAGGTATTCGAATCGCGGGGTAAATTTTTTACGCGTAAGAATTTTTCCTTGATATATATTTAAAAAAAAACGATCGATCGATAGATCGAAAAAAAATCGATAAATTCATGTTTTAATTAATTAATTAATTAATTACAAAAGCTTACCCATGGCGCGCTACAATCGGATGAGATCGGTTGAAAACTTGGCATACATCTAAACGTCATGTGTTCATTCATTAAAAAAAAAAAAAAAAAAAAAAGGCAAACGTGTTGACGTGGTAGTAGTAGTAGAAGTGGTAGTAGTAGTGTTGAAAAACTTCTTTTAATCCCACAACTTACCTAGGAAAAAACGAAACACTAAGTTAGTGATTTTTTTTTTTTGTATATTAAAAAAAAATACGGAAGCTTTTTATTCCAACTGTGAACAAAAAAAAAGAAAATTATTTATCGTGGCCACCCATCGATCCGTGAAAAGTGTAAATAGAAAAATAATAAATGAATGAATGAATTCAGCTACTTTGGAAGTCATAGAGAAAGACATAGAGAGAGAGAGAGAAGACATTTAGGTGCAAACACTTTATGGGGTCCACACTCCCCGTCGAGATTTTTTTTTTCTCCCTAAAAAAAATTTTATTTATTATTATTATTATTATTATGAGTGTTAAAATTTCATGTCGGTTGTTTGTTTGTTTGTTTGTTAGTTAAAAAATTTTATTATTATTATTATTATTAATTTCGTAAATGGCGATTTTATGTATTTAGCAACAATTAAAAAAATTTTTTTTATTAGTAATTTTATTGTCAAAACAAACGATATTATAATACAACAACCGGAGGGGTTGATAATCAACAACAACAACAACAACCACAACAACAAACGTTTCATCGTTTTATTATAAAAATAAATTACACGTTGTTTTTTTTTTTTTAATGAATTATTTAAAAAAAAAATAATAATAACGACGCGAATATTTTACGTCGTCACGTTAAAATTTACAGTTATATTATTAATTAATTAAACGACTTTTTATAGTCTAATTCCACGTTTTTATTTTTTTACGATATTAATTTTTTTTTTTTTTTGTAAAAAAATTTTTCGTCGTTTTAATCGAGAGCATAACGGTGATTTGTTTAAAAAAAAAAAGAATAATAATAATAATCTGTCGCGTATGATTTTTAAACGTGACCTTTTAACCTTTTAGGAGCAGGAAAAAAAAATTTTTTTTATATTTTGATATTAATCGTTATGAAAGAAGGGATGAAATTGGAGGAGGAGAAGGTGGGAATTCGTTTTAATTAACAAAATTTATTATTATTATTATAAGTACGATGATGATGATAGGAGAGGGAGGGAGAGAGAGGGAGAAAGAGAGAGAAAGAGAGAGGTGGTGGTGGTGGTGGAAAAACATTTTAAATTATTTTGTTTACCTCGTCGATTATGCCGAAAGATCGTGGTGCTAATGACCGTTTGTAATTTTTTTTAATAGATATAAAATTATACGTTTATTTATTTATTTATTTATAAACGAACGTGGAACCAGATAAAATATTAAAAATAATATCGATAGGTGAGGGGGGACGTATAAAAAAAAATTTTTTTTATTTTAATTTTCGATGATGAATTATATTAATTTTCTTTTTAAAAAATAATTTTTTTTTAGGAAATTAAACGATAAAATTATTAAATACATTATTAATCCATTAATTGTCTGTCTCTTTTGTGTTTTTACAAAAATTATTATTATTATTATTATTATTATTATTATTATATTGTCCGCCATTTATCACATTTCAAGGTAAATCAAAAAACCTGTTTTAATATATAAAAATTTTTTTCGGGTAAAACCTTGAAAATTTATATATAAATATATCTTGTTTTCTTCTAAGGGATTACCAAATTTTGCTATTGGGGGGTTGTGGTTGTGGTTGTTGTTGTTGTTTGTCGTTTTTACTAAATTTTTTTTAATTTTATAAAAATTACACACGCGAGCGCGCATATTGATAATAATAATAATAATAAATAAATAAATTACAAAATTTTTTATATTTAAATTAAAATTTTTTTTTTCAATAAAAACGACAAAAAGAACGGAAACGAACGAATGACGTAACGTTTATTTATTATTATCATTATTATTATTATTATTAAAAAGGTTCGATTTATTATTATTTCAAAATAAAAAAATAAAATAAAATAAAGTTCTAATTCCACGTTTAACGGATATTAAACCGTAAAATTTTTAATTTGTTTTATTGATACGATTCGATTCGATTATTATTATTACGTAATTTTTTCGTGATTTATTATTATTATTATTATTATTATTATTACTGTTGCGTAAACTCACCGCCCTCTCCCTCTCGATGATAATGATGATAATGATAATTTTTAATAAAAGAAGTAAAAGAGATAGTCAATCAAACGAAAAGGAAAAGGAAAAAACGGAATAAGAAAAAAAATGACAACGACGACGACGAAAAATAATGATAATAATAATAATAATAATAATAATAATTATTATTATTATTATTATTTCCTTTTTAAAAAAAAAAAAAACTTAAATTCAAACTTAACAACATAATTGCTTTTAATTTCAAACAAAAAAAAAAAAATTCTGGTTTATTTGAACAAAGTTGAAAAAAAAAAAAAAACTTGTCGGGGAAAAAAAAATTTTAAAAAATGTCTATTAAGTTTTTTTTAAAAAAAAAATAAAAATAAATAAAATCATGGCACGTATAATTTTAACGAAAAACCGTAATTAAAAAATCACAACGTTTTTTTTTTTTTTTTTCTAGAAACAAAAAGAATAATAAGAAGGAAATATATATTAAACGAAAACGGAGAAAATTTTTTTTTGAAATTGGTTGTTTGCCGCCATTTTTGTCGTCGTCGTCGTCGTCGTCGTCGTCGTCGTCGTCGTCGTCGTCGTCGTCGTCGTCTGTAGAAATATAAGGGTGAGTTTGAAAATGAATTTTTTGTATATTTAAAAGAGAAATTTTCTTTTTTTTTGATTTCCCAATTCGTGTTTATTATTATTATTATCATTATTATTATTATTATTATTATTACTATTACGTTTAAAAAGAAATCGATTTATGTTATTAAAAACATAAGAAAACGATGACGACATAACAATACAAAACATTTTAAAAATCAATTGTTATGTTACAAGAAACATATTTTAACGAATTTTTACTTTTTTTTTTTTTTTTTTTAATTTAACATTATCGAAAATAAAATTATTATTATTATTATTATTATCATTAACAAACGGACAACAACAAAAACAACCGAAAATCTAAAATAAAAACGAAGGACAAACCGGTATCAAAGTAGGGCACATCCGTTTATTTAAAAATTTCTCTTTAAAATTTTCGTTCGTTTGTTTGTTTAATTTCGTTGCGAAATTTTTTCAATTTATTTATTTACTCTATGAAACGCCTTTTATCGCGTGGAAAAACAAAAATCTTTTTTTATTAGTTAAATTATCCTTTTCCGCTATTTTTTTTTTTTTTTTTTCGTTGGCGGTATTTTCGAATTTTTTAAAAATCTTTAAAAAAACGATGTAAAAAAAAAAAAAAAATGTCGGACGAAACGAGTATCTGAACAAAAAAAAAAAAAAAAAAAAAAAAAACTTTAATTTTCCGGGGGTTTAAGGAGGAAAAAAAAAAGGCCCCAAATATAATGACATACGTTGTTATTTAATGATACGAAAAAAAAAATTTTTTTTTTATTGTTTCGAACGGGTTTAGTAAAAAAAAAAGAAAAAATTTCATCGGGGAAACCTTTAATTTTAATAATTTTACTTTATTTTTTACTAAATTTTGATTGGTCGACGTCATCATCGACGTCATCGCCTACGTCGTCATCCTCGTCGTCGTTCTCTTCGTCGTCGTCGCTACCCTTAATTTAATTTTTTTTTTTTTTGTTACCCTTTCTATTATAAAATTGTTTTTTATGTGTGTGTGTTTCCCACGTGCCTCTTTTCCCACTCTCTCTCTCTCTCTCTCATCTTAAATTTAATAAATTGTAATGATACCTTTTTTTTTTTAATGAAAAGAGATTGTTTAGTATTTAATAGAAGGTAGACATTTTTTTTTTCGTTTTCTAATTCCACGTTTATAAATCGAATCCGAAATAGTAGTAGTAAAGGGTAATAATAATAACTCGAATTTTTTTTTTTTTGTAAAAAATTTGGTTGGAATTTTATTTTTTTTTTTCGATTGGTAATTATTGTAATTTTTAAATATTAAATGGGGAGAAGGATTACCCGGTTTACAGCGGGGGGGGGGGTTGAAGTCAAAAACTTAATTTTCAAAAAATTCCAAACACCGTGTTACGCTTTGAAAATGATAAAAAAAATTTTTTTGTTTGTGGTAATTATTTAATGTACGAGTTTTTTTTTTTTGGGGGGGGGGGAGATGCGTGTGTAAATCTTCTGCTTCCACGTTTTTTTAAATTTTTCCGTCATCACGAACGAGATTAACTTTAAGAAAAGAAAGAAGAGGAGGGGGTTAAAAAAAAATAATAAAATGCGATCGTAATTAACTCACGGAAGAATCGAAAAAATTTGTTTTTTTCTTTTTTAGTTTTTTTTTTTAGTAAATGATATAAATAATAATAATAATAATGATGATGATGAAATTTCCATTTTAAATTTTTAATTTATTAAAAATCGTAAAAGGAATTTTAATAAATTAAAATTAAAAAAAAAAAAAAATGGAGGAGAAGAAGAAGAATTAATTGTTACGATTGTGTTGCTCTCTCTCTCTCTCTCTCTCTCTCTCTCTCTCTCTCTCTTTCTCTCTTTCTCTCTCTTTCACATTTTATTTAAATTAAAATCTGTCGAGGTTTTTTTTTTTTTTGTGAACATGTCGCGCGAATAATAATAATAATAATAATTATTTACAAAAAAAAAATAAATCCGATCGTAAAAAATTTTTTTTTTTTCAATAATATCAATCAATAATATTTAAAATCGTTTTGGATTTTTTTGTTTTAAGGTACGAAACAAAGAGAGAAAGAGAGTGAGAGAGAGATGGATACGAGTTTAGGTTTTTTTATTATTATTATTATTATATTAAGAGACCCTCTCTTTATATTTTCACGTGTTAAAAATTAACTCTAGAAAAAGAATAAGAATAACTAGAAGAAGAGGAGGAATGTGGAATGTGGAAATTAAAAAAAAAAAAAAAACTTATTTAAACCCTTTCGATGAAGTAAAAAAAAAAAAAAAAAAAATAACTCGATGAATGTTGTTGTTGTTGTTGTTGTTGTTGTTGTTACACTTAACCGTTAATTTCCGAAACGAAAAATTAAAAAAAAAAAAAAAAAGTAAAGAATTATATATAAAACGTTGGAATTTTTTTTTTTTTCAAAAAGTTCAGCAGTAGAAAGAGAGAGAGAGAGAGAGAGAGAGAGATAAAAAAAAATTGAAATTCTTAAAGCATTCCAAGTTTTAAAATTAATATTGTAGCTTCCGAATTGATCGATAAATATAGGTTCTGATAATGAAACGATGGTACGTGGATGTCTGTATCCCTAAATTACGATTTAACTCGTCTATCTCTCTCTCTCTCTCTCTCGTTTTCCGACTAATAACTATTATTTTTTCCTTGTCGTCGTACTCGTCGTCGTCGTGAGGTAGGAGGAGGGGAAAAGGGGTAAGGGGAGAAGGGAAAAAGAAAAATACTTTTTTTTTTTTGGGGACCCTACGTATAATTCTCGTACGAAGAACGTGATCTTTTTTTTTTTTTCTCGTCGGATTGTTTTGGTTGTTGTTGTTGTTGTTGTTATTGTCGTTTCGGTTGTTTGTTTGTTTGTTAATTTAAAAAAATTAATGAATTCGGTTATGTAAAAATGGCGTAGAATTTATTCGTTGCGAAAATTAGAATTTACGAAAATCCGCCATTTTTAAAAATTTTACCCCATCCCATCCCACCCGAGTCAATTTTCCCGCGGAAATTACTTAAATTTTATTAATAATAATAATAATAGTTAGTGCCACGATGGTTTATTTGCCGTCGACGATTGTTTTTTTAACGTCATTGCGAAGTCATCATAAATTATTTTAAAACGATGGAAACAAACGAAATTTGTTTGTTTGTTTTTTTTTTGTAATAATAAAAAAAATGTTTTAAATTCGTGTAATTAGATAAATAATACGAAAATTATTTTTTATTATTATTATTATTAATATTATTATTATTAGAATGATTATATCGGGGGAGTTATTTGTTATTTTTGTGGAAGATCTTTAAAAGCGAGTGTTTGTTTCGATAAGTATTCTAAATAGAAAATAGAAAAAAATAATAATAATTGAGGAGGAGAGATCACGTGATTGTTGTTGTTGTTGTTGTCATCGTCCGACAAATAAAATTTTTGATTGTTAGAAACAAAAAGAAAAAGAAAAAGTCAAAACGGAAAAAGAAATCACAAAGTGTGAATTATCATCATCTTTTTTTTTTTTTTTTGTAATATTTGACGTAGCCTTGCCATAAGGTCTAATTAACTTTAGGGAGGCTCTATAAGACCCCCGATGCCTGTCAACAATAAATCGTTTATCATTTTGTGAAACCGACGAAACAACAACAAACGAACAAACGAACTTTCGTACAAACAAACGTACTTTTTTTTTTTTTTTTAAACGGGATGAAAAAAAATTTTTTCTCTCTTTCTATTTTCGTTGTAGAAAAAGAATCCGAAAAATTTTCACTCGAAATTTTTTTTTTCCGGTCGACAACAACAACAACAAAAAAAATCATTTAATAATAATAATAATAATGATAATAATAATAATCGTAATGTGTATTTATCTAATCAATTTAATTTGTTCGATTACCTGAACAAAAAAAAAAAAATTTTTTTTTTTTTTTTTTTAAGGAAATATTTTCGGGGGGTTCATTTTCATCTTTATAATTATTATTATTATTATTAACGCGACGATGAAAATGATTTTTATTGTTTGTATCGTGTTTGTGCGTACAAACACGCACACGCACACACGCAAAAATATTTTATGTAATTTTAAGATTCGATATCGTTTTTTTATTTTATTTTATTTTATTTTATTTCAAATCTCAATATCCGATAAGAGGTGCGACAAATTACATATTTATTGATTTTATTTACAGATTTATTACGTATTTATTGATTTTTTATTGATTTTATTGATTTGATTTATCGATCGTTCGTTCGATATCGTAAAAGAAAAAAAAATAGTAATAATAATAATAATAATTCGTTATCGTCATCGTTAAATTCGCCGTGTTTTTTCATCTCTCATGTCTCTGATATCGAGAAATTTTTTTTGTTTTACGAACTTCCCCCCGAATTTTTTTTTTATTCGGGATTTTAAATTTTCGTCTGCTGGAAAATAAAAACAATCGAAAAATTGTAAGAGGGGGTCGGGAGGGAGGCGAGAGGGAAATCAAAGTCGTGAAAATTCCGACGTTTTGTTATCGTTTAAAAAAAAAAAAAAATTTAGGAGAAACATTCTTTTTATTTTTTTATTTTTTGTAAATCCCCGCGAAAAAGAGAAATTATTTAAAGCAGAAGACAAAGAAAAAAGAATGTTAATAAGTTATTAATTTAATGAAAAAGTTTATTAATAAATAATAATAATGATTGTTATTATTATTATTAAAAATATCTTTTTGTGAAATTTGTTAGTGAACTTTCTTCCTCTTGAAAATAATACGAAATATATTTCGCATAAAATAAATAAATTAATAAATAAATAATTAATAATTATAATAATAATAAGTTATTAATTTAAAAAAAGCGTTAAATAATAATAATAATAATAATAATAATAATAATAATAATAATAATTAATAACAATTATATTAATAAAAAAATCATCCGCGCGATTTTTCAAATTTATTTTTATTTACGTATTAAACGAATTAAATAAATTATTGAATCAGTGAAGTTAATAAGAAAGATTTTTTAATAAGTTTTTTATTCGTTTATTTATGTATTTATTTATTTTTAAATACGATGATAATAATATTAATAATAATAATAATGATAATAATAATTGCGTCGCAACGACGAGAAAAAAAGTTTTTAAAAAAAAAAAATTTTTATTTTCAATCATCAATAAATAAATAAATATTATGATCGATCGAACTAATAAATTATTAATAAATAAAAAAAAATTAATAAATTAATAATTTGCATAAAGAGCTAGAGGGTTGCTTTGCACTATTTATTTATTTATTTATTTAATATATTAATAATAACCTGACGGGTAAAAATAATAAATAAATAATTTATTTATTTAATTTTTTTTTTAGAAACCTATTTACCCAAAATAATAAACAATAAATTAAAAATAAATTATTATCATTATTATTATTATTATTATTATTATTATTATTATTATTATTATTATTATTATTATTACTTATTAAATTTATTAATAATAATAATGATGATGATGTAAAAATAAAAACGATTTACCATAAAAATTCCGTGTGAACAGGATATCAATGATGAAATTTTTTTTTTTTTTTTCTTTTTCCAATTTCAATGGAAATCACTTGAGTGTAAAATTACGCGGCGGAAAAACGGCGAAAATCGTCGATGATTTTGATAATAATAATAACGATCACAATTTAATTTTTTTTTTTTTAATAAACATCACACAGTAGTAGTAATAGGTTTTCGTAACGGAAAAAAAAAACAAACAAACAAACAAACACTCGCGAAATATAACAAAAAAAAAAAAAAAAAAACGTAAAATCGAATTAAATTAAATTAAATTAAACAAAACGTTTTTTTTTTAAGGTACGATTCGGAAAAACAAAAAAAAAAAAACAAAACCGATAACAACTGATATCAATCAATATACCTTAAAAGAAAACAAAAAAAAAAAAAAAACAACAACAAAAGTTTTTTTTTTTTTTTTTTTGGATAAAAATGCTCGAAGAATTCGATGATGGTTGTTGTTGTTGTTGTTGTTGAGAGAGAGAGACCCGATAGAGCCGACGGTAAAATTCAACTCGGTAAATGACTGAAGGCATGTACCTGGAAGACGAAATAAACGAAGAACTTTCCGTTCGTAGTGGTACCTCTCTTCGGAATCAACAATATCAGGTACTACCTTGTTTAAAAATTTTTTTTTTTTTTTTCATTTACATCGTATCGTATAAGTTAAAAGTAGTCGAATCAGGTTCGCGAATTTCTTTATTATTTTTTATTTCTCCCCCCTAATATTATTACATGGTGTTAATTGGCAAAACGTGTTATGTTCAAAATGTACTACTTTTCGTATTAGTTTCTGGAAAATTCGATTTGGTTTTTTTTTTCTTCTGCTTCTTCTTCTCCCGTTAAAAAAATCTTTCGATCGAATTTTTTTCACATTGCGTTATTATTATTATTACTTCACTGTGTTTGGTCTTTTTTATTTTGAAATAATAATAATAAAGATAAATCGGTTAAAAGTAAATAACAGCGAACGGTAGCAAAAATATCAGATTTAATAAATAAAATTTTATTTATTTATTTAAAAATTATTAACATTTGAACTTTAAATTAAAATTTATTGTAAAGGTTTTTTTTTATATTAATAATCGAAAGGTTTTAACTGGGTTAAGGTTGAAAGTAAGAAAGGAAAAAAACTTTTTTTTGTTAAACAAATATGGAGGGATGATGACGTAAACGATGATGACGTAAACGATGGTGACGTAAACGTCGACATTTTTTTTTTTTCGGGGAAAAAAAATGAACCTTAAAAGGTTTTTTTTTTTTGTCGCGCTCGAATGAACACGGACTCGTTGTTTTGAACCGTTATGTAATTTTATAATAATAGTAATGATAATGATAATAATGATTCGTTTTTCTGGTAAAAAGTATTTCAAAATCGATTAAGAAATTTATTTATTTTGAGTAATGTTGGTAAATCAATCAATCGATCGATGAAAATTATTTAAAGTTAAAAAATTTTTTTTTTGTAGTTTTATTTTTATCGTGTCAGGTATGCGAGGTTACGATACTCAACCTTTTGCCCTTCGGGGCCGGCTGCAGCACCAGCAGCAGCAGCCGCCGCCTCCCCAGCCGCTGCTGCCGATGCTTCCCCGCAAATTTAGAAATTTTTTAATTCTTTTCGGCGAGAAATCTTTGCAAATTTAATAATTAAAAATTCCGAACAAATGTTTTTATTATTATTATTATTGATTCGGTTGTTTCGTTTGTAGGAATCGTTTGTTTGTTTGTTTGTTTGTTTGTTTGTTTTCTCCCCAAAAAAATGATTGTTTTCGATAATTTTTAATATTAACTTCATCCGAAAAATTTAAAAAAGAAAAAGGAAGAAAATTATTTAATTTTTTTTTTTTTTGTTTACTTTTCCAGTGATTTTGCGCGGGAAATTTTTTTGAAGCAGACGACGAGTAAAAACAAAAATAAAAAAAAATGGCAAATTTGTCTGATTGTTATCGATTGTGTTAATTTAATTTAAGAATTAAGGTATGCGAGATGTCGTAGAAACGATTTTCTAAAATTTCTTTTTGTCGTGTCAGAAAAATAAAAATATTTTCGAGAGAGAGAGAGAGAGATTCAAAACAAAAACGATTGGAAAACGTTAAAAATTTATTTCATTCACGTTTTTGTCGGTTGCTTCCTTTTCTTCCATCCATAAAAAAAAAAAAAGTCAGATAAAATTTAAATTTTTTCATTCTGGATTTCCAGACTCGTAAAAGATCCAAAATAATTTCTCCAGATCTTTAAGGGAGTAAAAAAAAAAAAAAAAAAGGATGCCTTGGGGATGATGAAGAATTTTATAAGTTGTGGGTAGTAGTAGTGAGTGAGTGAGTGAGTGAGTGAAACGTGGCGCGCACACACACATGAGTAGCAAGCAAGCTGCAATATCTACCCTAAAGCTTTTATCATGTTTTTTTTTTTTTAACCCTGTTATCATTTTACCCACCTTTATAAAAAAAAATCTTTTTTTTTTTATTATCACGGCCATCGTTCCTTTTTTTTTTTTTTTCTTCCTTTTTTAGGGTTATTTTAGCCATCGGGAAATTTTTTTTTTTTTAAAAAACCAAAACACACACAAACA
>NW_002987863.1:174323-176823 GCF_000006295.1 Pediculus humanus corporis | reverse complement strand
AATGATGATGATAATGATCATGACGATGATGATGAAATAATTTGGTTTGACCTTAAAACAATTTTAAAAAAAATTTTTTTTCCCTCCCCTCGTTTGTTTGTTGTTATACTCTTTAATTATTTTGTATTAACACTAAAAAAATTATTATTATCATCGTCGTCGTCGTGGTTATAACAATAATATCATTATTATTATTATTAATGTTTAATGATGAGGTTTATTAATTTAGGCGTTTTTTATTTTAAAAAAAAAAAAAAAAATCCGTCATCGCCTTTTTTTTCGGAGAGTGGAGTTCAAATCTTTCTCGAATTTCATCGAACGTTTATCATTTTTTATCTCTTTCTCTCTCCCTCCGCCCCCGCCCCCCATCTTCTGTACCCCCTTCTTCCCTTGTTTTTTTTAAACATATTTTTTTTGGGGTGAAATTTATAAAATTTAAAAAAAATTTTAATCATTTATTTGAAGTCTTGAAAAATTTTCTCTCGTGAAAATGAAAAACGTCGTCTGCTTCATTTCGTCGTATTAGAAATCGGATTGAGTTAATAATAATGATAAAAATAATAATAACAATTAACGGATATTTTTTTTTGCCCAAAAGGTAAAATTAACAATAAGAAAAAAATTTGATTCGAATAAAAAAATTGGCGGAATTTTTTTTTTTTTTTCGATTCGTTCGTTTTAACATTCGTAAGACCCCTCAAATTAACATTATTATTATTATTATTATTAATATTAGGAACGTATTGATTGTGTGTTTGTTTTATTTGTTTGTGTTTGCTCGATTGGTTGTTAGTTGTTAGATAACTATTTAACTAACTCTCGCAATAACAACAACAACAACAAAATATTTAATTTGATTCTTAATTAAAAAACCAAATAAAAAATTTTCAGTTATTATTATTATTATTATTATTATTATTATTATTATTATTATTATTATTATTATTACTTCTATTATTATTATTATTAAAAAAGAAAAAAATTGATGACGTCTATGCTTTTACTATTATTATTATTAATATTTAATTTGACGTCTGTGGTTTTGTTTCTTTCTATTTCTCTTTGACTTACGTGCAATAAAAAAATGTACGAAAAACGAATTGTTATTATTATTATTAGAACGAAAAAAACGATTAATCGAAAGTTTAAAAAAATCGAACAGATAATTCGATATATCGAAAAGGAAATTAAACAAGGAGAAGAATTTTAAAAATGAAAACAGGTACATGTTTACCGTCTTTTTGTTTTTGTCAAGAATTTTTTTTTTTTTTGTTTAATTCAAGCTGAAAACTTTCGAAAAATTAAAAAAGCGGAAATTATCTTTTTTTTATATTACTCTATGACTTTTTTTTTTTTTTATTTTAGTGTTTACAATTAAACTCGCGTTTTCTCTTAATTTTTTCACTCATTACGCGAATCGTTTCTGTCGCCGCCATTTTTTTTCTTCTTTTTTCTTTCTTCTTTTTTGACTAATTTTTATCAGGTAATGGTGAAAATTATTTTTTTTATTATTATAATTCTTTCGAATGCATTAAAAAAAGAAAAAGAAGAAAAAAATGATGACCGCCATTTAAATTTTTTTTTTTTTTTGGTAAAAATTTAACCTTTCGCGTTATATTTTTTTCCCATGATTTACAAAAAAAAAAAAAAGATTATAAAACCTCTCATTATTATATTAGGTAAAAAAAAGAAGTAAAATAAATAAGAGTGAGTGAGAGAGAGAGAGAGAAAGATCATGACCTTGGTCAGTAATTCAGGCACACAAATGACAGGTTAGGTAAAAAAAAAAAAAAAATTAAAAGGTTACAAAAACAAAAAAAAAAAATGTTGAATGGCATCGTTTGATTTAATTTTAAAAAATAAATCACGTTTTGCCACCTTTTTTTTTTTCGGGGGGAGGGTTACGGGAAGCGGGGGGGTTTAATGTTTTATTATTATTATTATTATTATTAGTCGGTTCGTATTATATTTTTATTCTTTTTAAATTTCGAAAGATGATAATTTAAAGGGTAGTATACACAAAAAAAAAAGACGGGAAATTTAAAATTCTAATTCCACGTTCTCTCGTTCTCTCTCTCTCTTTTTAAAAAATTAATCCGCGGTAATGATATTATAATGTTTAAATTACAGTCCGGTTAAATTTCGTGCATTTTTTTTTTTTTTTGGTTATAATTGGAAGACACTGAAATGTAAAATAAATTTGTCCAGCCGCCTCATAAAACGAACGATAGTAATGGCCATCAGTTTAAATATCTCTTCTCTCTCTCTCTCTCACTTCTCTGTCTTTCTCGTTTTTTCTAGAAAAATTCGTAGGAAAAAAAAAAATTTTATCTTGAGAGAGAGAGAGAGGGAGAATTTGCGTCGTTTGATGTATGTTTATGTATGTATGTAAAGAAGTTTTTTTTTTCGGTTGTGGAATTTCACTTCTGGTTTCGCCCCCCCGTAGGTATGCGAGGGCCCCCAAAGGGCACGCGCGTGTGTGTTAGGGCGTTGCTCTAGG
>NW_002987863.1:109920-174303 GCF_000006295.1 Pediculus humanus corporis | reverse complement strand
AAGAATAAAATATTTTTTCAATGAAATGAATTTCCGGTGCGAATATTTAATCGTGGCGTTAGAGAAAAAAAAAAAAGATTTTTTTAAAGGTTGAAACCACGATCATGAGGAGGAGGAGGAGGAGGAGAGGGTTGGGAAAAGCGTGGGTGAAAAATTATTAAATTTTTTTTGCTTCTTTTTTTTTTTTTTTTTTGGGAAAAATCGAGAAAAAAAATTCGGGTATTCGTGTGCGCGCGTTTTCGATCGTGTGGTATCTTTTATTTCTAGCAAAATCGATCGATCGATCGATCGATTAAATAAATTATCGATTAGTTACAAATCGGCGGAGATTTGTTCAAATATTGGTTTTTTTCCGAATCGTACCCACCGCAAAGATGCCAACCCTAATGAATTCGTATGCGTTTTTAAATTATTATTATTATTATCGTTTAAGGTTCCTCGGAATCTTTTTTTTCCGAAACCTAGATCGTACCTATCTATCGTGGTTAATGATGATGGTAGAGGATTTATTTAAAATTTAAAAAAACAGAAAACGGTTAATTGCGCGACAAAACGTCGTTCGTTGTATTATTAGGATTATTATCATTATTATTATTATTATTATTATTATATTCGTGTAGGGTAAACAAACCAAAATGGACTTTAAATAATCTATTTAGTATATTTTCACCGGTGGTAATTTATTTTAGTTAATTAATTTATTATAATTTATTCTTTTACCATGGGGAAAATAAAGAAGGATGTAATTTCATTTATCTATAATAATTGCATTTGTCGAATCTTCTTATTTATTCTTTACTTTCGACCGTAAGTTTATTAAAGGTATGACGTCACATGGGAAAATGTATAAATCAATTAAATTATTTATTAATTCGGTTATTTTTTATTCTTTCTTTCTCTCTCTTTGTCACTCTTTGAGTCTCTTTCTCTGTATTCTTCTCTTTATGCATTTGTATTTCTCTCTTTCTCTCTCTCTTTATATTCTTCTTTTTATATATTTGTATTTGTCTCTCTTTTTCCTCTTTTTATCTCTCTCTCTCTCTCTCTCTTCCTCTCTGTTTCATACTTTCTTTCTCTTTTTCTTCATATCTCTTTCTTTTTATTTTTTTATTTCACTGTATATCCTTTTCCCTCTCTTTATCTATCTTTTTCTTTATTTCTTCCTACTTTTATCTCTCTCTCTTTTTTTCTTTCTATTTTTCTTTATTTTTCCGCGTACCTTTTTTTATATTTCTCTGTTTCTCCACTTTTTTCAATTTTTTTTCTAATTTTCTCTCTTTCAATTTTTTCTTTTTTATTTTTTAAATCTCTATCTCTTTCTCTTTCATTCTCTTTCGTTTTCTCTATCTTTTTATATTTATTTCTCAATCTTTCTTTTTTTCCTTCTTTCTTCATCTTTTTTTTATTTCAAATTTCTTCTACATGTTCATGCATTTATTAATTAAGGTTTCAAATCGATCTTTTTTTTTCTTTACTTCGTTCGTTTAATTGCACGCGATTATTTCACGACGGCAAATCATTTCTTCTTCTTCTTTTCTTTCCTAAATCACGTGATCACTAGTAATAAGGACAAAAAAATCCGACAAAAAAATAATAATTTCGGGTAAAAAAAAAAAAACCAAAAATGCCAAGTTGGAAAAAAAAATAATAAATTACGTTAGTTACGTAAAAATGTTAAAAATTGTTGTTGTTGTTGTAAACTTTTTTTAAACGTGGAACGAACAAAAAAAAAGATGATGATAATAATAATAATAATAATAATAAATTAGACAAACAACAACAACAAGAGCAATTTATTTATAAATTATATTAAATCGCAATCAAAGGTAAAATTAAGCGGGGAGAGAGAGAAGGAGAAAGAGGGGGAAGAGAGCGAGAAGAAGGGGAGAGAGAGAGAGAGAAAATGAAGGAAATTATGTTTAAAAAATAATAATAATAATAAGAAACCCAAAACCATAATCATCACAAAGAAAAAATTAAATAAATTGGGTTGAAAGAACATAAATAGATCAGAGATTGACAGATTGAACGAACATTTTTCAAGACAAGTCAAAAAAAAAAAAATGAAAATCTATCAAATAAGGTTAAAAACAACCACAACAACAACCAACAACCAAAAAAAATTTTTTTTTTTTTTTTTTTTGATTTATAGTAAAAATATTAACAACAAATGAAAATCCATGTAATTACGGCCATTATTATAATTATCATTATTTTTTTATTTTTTTTTTATACACTCTATGACTTTTTTCTTTTTCTTCTTCTGCCACCTGCGTCATGTGCATAGAATATGATCGAAATATAAGAAATGAAAATTTAATTAAAATTAAAATAAAAAAAACGTCGAGTTGTCAGGTTGATAAACGAAATAGGAAAAAGAACAAAAAATGCGTGTGCGTGTGCGTGTGTGCGCGTAACCGAAATCATAAAAATCCCCTGACTACCCCGATTGTGTGTCTATGCCGGTCGGTGTAGTCTGCTTGACTCCATTTTTTTTTTTATTCAGAATTAAATGAGAGTAAAAAAAAAAAAAATTATTTTAAATGGTTTTAGGCAATTCTAACCCTAATTTAATACTTAATAATAATAATAATGATGATGATGATGATGATGATGATAATTTTTTAGTTTAAAAAAATAAAAGGAATGCGAGTTTATTTAAAAATTGATATTGTTCTTATGTGTCCTATTAAAATGTGTTGTTGTTGTAGGGAAGTACTCGCGTGTATTTTTATTTTGATTAATAAGTTTTTGAGAATTTTCGGTTGGAATTAATCCTTACCCCTCCCCCTTCACGTCTTCCTCTCTCTTCATTGCCCTTTTGATGATGATGATTAGGGTGGTGGTGGTGGGTATGGACCTTTTGGAATGTTTTAAAAATTTCAAGAATTTAAAGATTTTTACACGTGTGTTATTTTGATGGTTTGGTGGTGGTATCACGCACTAAAAAATTTCGATTGTAGTGATGGTGGTGGTGGTGGTGGTAGTGGTAGTGGTGGTGATAGTGATGGTGATGGTGGTAGTGGTGGTGGGGGTGGGGATAAAATCGAAGATATCACAGCCTTCTAAGAAATAGTCGGTTGTACCTCGAACAAGACGGTTTCCATATTCGCGTTATGGATTATTTTGAATTTTCATTCACGTTTTCCGACGCGGAAAAATTTTTTCCTTTTAATTATTATTATTATTATAACACCCGAGGGATTTTTCCGAAGAAAAAAAACAATAAAATTCACTAATTACTTAATTGTATAAAAAAAAAAGAAATGAAAAAATTCGTTGCGTGTTGTCGAATCAAACTCAGCACACGTCTTTAAAAAAAAATTTTTTAATAAATATTATTATTATTATTATTATTATTATTATTATTATTATTATTATTATCATCGATAGCACGTTCTCTTAATTTGATATGTTTAATAATAATAATAATAATAATTTTTTCGTACGAGAAAGAAATAATAATTTTTAAACTATTTGGTAAAAAAAATTTTTTTTTATTTATTTACGTGTCGGTGCAAGTTTTACCGATGGTAGAACAAAAACAACAACAACAACAACAAACAAACAACAAAAACGGTTGGTTGGGTGATGAAAAAACGCCATTGGTTAAAAGATGGTTGGAAAAAAAAAATAAATAAATAATGGCTCATCAAATTTAAAAGCAGACAGTCGTAAAAAAAAAAAAAAAGTTAAAATAATTAATGTCCTAATTAAAATAATCAATAAATCCGTAGTAATATTGAACCCTAAAAGTAATTATGTTAATAATTTAATTCAATAAATAATTTGATTTATTATAACTACGGGTACGCGCCATTTTTAAAAATGAAAATGATTGAATGGCATTATTGGAAAATTAATGAGGAGGAACCCAACAACCAACAACCAAAAAAAAAAAAAAAAGGGAAATTATTTTAACCCGATATTTTTTTTTTTCTACTTCATCTTCATCTTCATCTTATTCTTATTTTAAATTAGTTTGAATTTTTTTTTTGTTTTTAAGGTTGGTAGCTCTGCATCGATGGAATTTATTAAAATTTGAAATGGAATGAAGGGGAAAAGAAGTAAATGGAGGCGGGAGGAAAAAAAAATGGCGGGGAAAAAAGGTAATTAAAAATTTATTATTTATTTTTTTTTAATTTTTCTTCTTCTTTTTCTTCTTCTTCTTCCACGACAAAACGGAAAACGGGGAAAACTTTATCGCGAAGATGTCGTGTCATTAATCGATAAGAGACGTAATTCAATCAATAATAAATTATTTATCGATTATTTTATAAAAAAAATTTTTTTTTTTTAATTATCGGGTTTCGATATGTTCGAGGTCTCGTTTGGGGTCGAATGCAAAATGTTTACGCCCTTTTTAAATTAAAATAATAAAAAAAAATGTTGTTAAGAATAAAAAAAAATATGCGAGAGAGAGAGAGGGAGGGAGAGAGAGGGGATGAGAGAGAGAGAAAGGGATAGAAGGATTACAAATGGTGGGCCATCTTGAATAGATAAAATTGTTACACATTAAAAAAAATGAAAAAGAAAGAAAAGATGTATTAATTGCCCGAAGGAAGGTTTCGTGTATTGTTTTCGGTATTTTTTTTTTTTTTAACCGATTTTTACCCGAACGCGAATGATAAATTTTAAATCGGTTTCTTTTTTTCGTGGCATCAACCACGAAAAAAAAAAAAAAAAGAATGATAATATTACTCTCGTTTCAAAAATATCATTTCCCCGATAAAAAAAAAAAAAATTATGTAATTTATTAAGTCGCCAGATATTCGTCGTTAAAAAAAAAAAACTATACGATGGATTCGAAGAATTTAAATTTATTTATATCGTGGCAAAAGAATAAAATATTTTTTTAAATTAATTATCGGGTAAAAAAAATTTTTTTTTACGTTCGAGAGTAATAAAATTTTCCGCATCGCGTAGCGGGAAAGAGTTTTTTTTTTTTTTTTTTTTAAATGAAGGAAAATTATAGACTTTACTAATAGCACCGTTTTTTTTTTTTTTTTAATAAAATAACGTACCTTAAAAAGATTTTTTTTTTTAAATTTATTATTTAATGTAATGATGATAATATTAAATCGTTTATGAAAAAAAAAAAAAATTATAGTTTAGAGTTTGTGGTTGTTGTTGTTGTTTGTTGTTGTTTTTTGCTACAAAAACGTTTGTTGCTATATTTTTAATGACGTTTTTTTTTTTTTTTTTTTTTTTTTTTTTTAATAAAGAACGCCGTCAAAAGTTCATATTTTACAAAAATAATAATTTTTTCTTTGCGTGATATTCGTTTTATGATATTTTGCTACGGTTTAAATTTTTTTTTTTTGTATTTTGGCGTACCCGAAAGTTTTAGTGGAAAAAAAAAGTATTTATTGACTCTCCTGCCACGACGTTTTATACGTTATCATCTAAAAATTTTATCTTTTTCGAATTATAAACAGAAATTATTAAAAAAAGTTTCGGTTCGGGGACGGCGTGACAAAAAAAATGACATAGGATGTAGGAATAAATAAATAAATGTCGTGGAATTAGAATTTTAAGGAAAATGTCGTGAAAAAAAAAATTTTCTTTTTCTTTTTGCAAACGGCAAATCGAAGGCGATCGTTTTATTTTTTAACGTTCGACGGAAAAATAAAAAAAAAAATAAAAAAATTTTTTTAAATGCATCAAAACGACGGCAAACTTCTTTAATTAAAAATCTATTATTATTATCATTATTATTATTATTATTATTATTATTATTATTATTATTATTATTATTATCCGATCGCATAATTTAAATTTTTTTTTTTTTGAAGAAAAAAACTTTTTGGGGCGTAATAAAAAAATAAGGTATAATCACAAATTTTTTTTTTTTTTTTTTAAATATTATTATTGATAATGTACATTTATATAATATAAGAACGTTGAACTTTTCAAAATGGCGTCTCGTAAAAGGCCTAACAGGAAAAAAAAAAAAAAAAGATTTTTATATTCTGATAAAATTAGTTAATGATCTCCGTGGAAATATTAAAAGTTTTTTTTTTTAAAAAAAAAAAGAGCTTTAAGGTAATTAAACTTAGATAATGTCAGACACAATACTAGTTTTTTTTTTTTTGTAAGATTCGTGAGTGAAAACGTTGTTTAAAAAAAAAAAACAAAATGGCGGACGAATGTGTTTTTATAAAAAAAAAAATTCGGTCGTTTTAGATTTGATCTTTTTTTTCTTATTTTCTGCATTTCGATTACACCACACACATAAAACATATTAAAAATAAATGAAAAAAAGGTTTTTGTATCAAAAACAACAACAAACAATCAACTACCAACAACAATAAGAAGGAGAAAAAAAAAAAATGACTTTAGGCATAGTAAGAAGGAAAATAATAATAATAATAATAATAATAATAATAATTCGGGGTTTTAGATTCAGGCTGTGAATCGCGTAAAGTTATGGTCGAAGCGTGGGTCGCGTGAGAGAAAACAACGTGGCACGAGGTGAGGTCATAACAACCTTCGGGGAGTTTCACAATATCAAGTTATTTACTCTGTTTTTCTTTCTTTTTCTTAAAAAACAAAGAATTAAAAGAAAGAGAGAAAGAGAAAGAGAGAGAGAGAGAGAGAGAGGATTTGAAAACGATATGAAAATTTGGTGGAAAAAATAGTCGTACCATTAGAGAAAATTTCAAAAAAAAAAAAAAATATAAATAGTAATTGAATACATAAATTTTTTTTTTTTTTTTTTAACGGGGAGCCAGAATCGATTTTGTTTTGTTTGTTGTTTGTGGTTGTTCGTTCGTCATCAAAGAAAAGTATAAAGAAAAAAAATTTTTTTTTTTTTAATCATTTGAAATAGTTTTTTATATATATTTGAAATAATATTCTTCTTTGATGTTTTTCGTTGTTGTTGTTGTTGACGAGAGAGAAAGAGAGTTTTCAATAACAATACTGAGACAAAGAAAAAGTCTATAAAATGAGAGAGAGAGAGAGAGAGAGTAAAGAAGGGAGCATAGTTCGTAATGGATCGCGTGTTCGCCTAAGGCAAAAACTCGGGATACGATCAACTTTGTTGGTTAGTCTTTTGCTATTTGTAATAATGCAAATTGAAATTGGTCTTGTAGGCAATGTACCGTGTGCCCTTCAGTGCCGGAATAAGCTTACGTATAATTGAAAACACGATAAAGTTTTTGGATTAAGAGAGAGAGAGAGAGAGAAGAGAAGTTTTTTTATTTCAATAGATTTAATACTGCTATACTCTTTGAAAATGAAAAAAAAAAAAAGGATGCAGAAGGGAGGGGAGGAAGGAAGGTAGGGGAGGGGGATTAATCCTCCGGATCTTCTTAGTACTTAAACGTAACGTTGTTAATTAAATTACTTATTATTATTATTATCATCATCACTGTTACGTTTTTTTTTTTTTTTTTACCTTAAAATGAAATTGGGCGTTCGAGTTTTTTTTTTTTATTTTTATTACCGAACGTGACCTTTGACATTTTTATTATTACGTATGAATTTTCATATTGATAATAAGAAAGTAAAAAAAAAAAAACAGGAAGAAGAATATAAAAAAAAAAAAAAAACCGACAAAAGGAAATCATCATCATCATCTTTGTATATAATATTTGCTGCCACGATATATGAAAAAAAAAAAAATCTTGAGGCCAAAAAACCGATCACGATTTTGCACCGAGGTCAAACTGACCGGTATTTTTTTTTTTTTTAAATTTCAATATGGCGGATCCATTCGAGAATGATAAACTAAGAAGGGGGGAGGGGTAGGGGGAAAATATGTATCGTTTATATATATAATAAAAATCGAGTCGGGAAAAAGAAAAAGGAAAAAAAAAAAAAGTCGTTTTTTTTGTTGCCACGAAACAAACCGAGATACCTTGCAAAAATTATAAAGAGAGAGAGAGAGAGAGATAGAGAGAACGCCTACGATTGTTTTCTTCTTTTTTTTCTTCTGCCACTTGACTCGTGCAAATGATTAAAATTAATTTATATTTTATAAAAAAAAAAAAAAAAAAATTGATATTTTTATTTATAAAAAAAAAAAAATCGAGTTTTTTTTTTCGGACAATGGACATACTTTCGTAACCAAAAAAAAAAAAAAAAAATTATTCGGCGTGTACCTTAAGGCAAAATTTTAAAAAAATTATCGGTTTGATCGTAAATAATTAAAACGCTTATTTTTAACTTATGACGAAATGAATCCTTTTTATATTTTTTATTTTTATTTTTTTTTCGGTATTAAATATTTAAAATGTAAAATTAATATTCAAATGGTTGAATTCTTTAATAATAATCGTTCTTTCTGACGCGAGGAGTTTTTTTTTTTTAGGGGGGAAGTGGGGACCCACGATCGAAACGAAATTAAATTTTTTTTTTAAATGCCACGTTGTTCGAATCGGGAGATGTTTATTCACGTGGTGGATGTAACGAAACCGCGTTTCCGGTATGGAAAATTTCGAGAAAATTTTCATATGCGACACACGTGAACGAAACGTTTCCCTCCCCCCCCCCAATCGGGTATTGTGAAATCGTGGAAAATTTTTTTTTTTCTCTTACGTCACAATGAGGGGGAAAAAATCCGGGAAATTCGGTTGGAAAAGCGTTTTTAGGTGAAAGGATGGGAGAGGGTGCATGCGTCAAAATGAAAAATCCAAAATAAAAATTTTTTTTTTTTCGTGACGTATACGAAACGTTTCAAAATTATTATTATTATTATTATTATTATTATTATTATTATTCGGCTATGAAAACGAAACGCGCCTATATAAACTTTTAAAACGAAAGCAAAAAAAAAAAAAAATTTTTTTTTTTAATTTAAGAACGACGACGTTGATTATTACACAAGACGGTTCGCGGTGGTGGTGGTGGTGGCGGCAGTGGTGCCACCCGCACAATATTTAATATCCTTGGGCTTATTTGCCCCCCCTCCCTTTCTCCTCCTCCTCCTCTTTTCCTCGTCGAGCTTGATCGACCCTAAACAAAAAAAATTTCTTTTCTTTGTATTAATTATAAGATAAATTAAGGGTTCGTAAGCGAATAATAGATTCATACGTTCATTTTATATGTATATTTATTTATATTTTCAAACGGATAAAAATCATATACTGTTGTGTTGTATCGGACCTGGTACTACCTACCCCCCTCCCCGTCCCGATCCTTTGTTTTTAAAACCTTTTTAAAATTTACCCCCCTTTCTGCTTCCTCCCCCGCGCGAAAATAAAAAGGAATGAAGAGATGAAAAGGGAGAATTTAGGGTTGTGGAGGGGGAAAAGGGGGGAAAAGAAAAATCACGGCTGAAGATCCTTTTTTTTTTTTTTCGGTTTCTTCATCATAAAGAGAACAATATTTTAAAAGATGAAATAAGGAAAAAGTCCCCGGGGGCCTTTATCGTGTGGGGCGGATGGGGAGGTTAGAAAGAGGGGTGGAGAGGAGAGGAGGGGATGAGGGCGCTTGCGTGAGCCCTTAAGGGCGGGTCAAACCGAAGCAGCCGCATCGATTTTCTTCACAGCGCACCCACAGGCAGACTTCGAAGGGCGTGCTTTACTTTTAACAACAACAACAACAACAAAAAAAAAAAAAAAAAAATTTTTTTTCTTTTCTTCTGCTAGGAAAAAAAAAAATTTTCCGGGAAAATTTCTCTTCATTTCTTCTTTCCTTTTTTCTTTTTTTTTTTGTGAAATCCCTTTTATATAAATTTTTTTTTTTTTTTTATTGTTTCGGAATGAAAAGGAAAATTTTCGTTCGAATCGTTGCCAAGAATTTTATCTGCTGACACGACATTAAAAAAAAATTTATTTATTTTTTGTCGTTATTCTTTCGACTCCATTTTTTTTTTTAAATTTATTTAAATCGAACGAACGAACGAACGATATATATCGAAAATTAAATTTTCAAATATCGATTCTCGAAAATTTATCGAAGAGGAGCAACTCGAAAAAAAAAAAAATTTTCGTTCGTTCGTGTTTTCCCGGGGATAAATAAAAAAAAAAAAAATTTCTGGATTTTCTTCTTTTTCTTCTTCTTCTTTCCGACATTTTTTTTGTTCCTGTCATTCGTTTCCGTTTTTTCCAATTTTTATTTTAACCGTCAAAATTTTAAAAACAAAACGAAAAATTTTTGTTTTTACCCCCCTCCGGGGTTTTCTTAAAAAAAAATTTCTTATCGCCGAATTGATAACATTAAAATGATTTTAATAAATACATTTCAAACCATGTAATATTCATAATTAATGGTTATCAACCGCCATTTTGAAACTTTACAAAAAAAAGAAAATGAACGCTTCATAATATGAATGTAGAAAGAGAGAGAGAGAGATAAAAATGTTTGAGTGAATAATGTTTTATAAGTAAGAGAAAGAAAACATGATAAGTTGTCAATTTTATATCCTGTAATTTAATCCGCCATTTTAAAAAAAAAGAAAAAAAAAGTGGCAGAAGGTACTCGAAATGTGAGTATACGTCGTCGTCGTCGTTGTTGATACCCGCGAGTTAGTAATTACATGTGTGCTCAAGTAATGCACCCATAGTAACTGAAGGCGTGATTATACCAAGAGTATTTTAACGAATTACCGTCAGGCATTTGGCTACGGGTTTGTTTATGCGTATATAAATTTTTTTTTTTCTTCTTCTTCTCCTGCCACGATTAGTCGAGAAGAAAGAAAAAGAAAAAAAATTATACGAGCGATAGAAAACGTGTTTTTTTTATTTTTTATTTTTTTATTTTTTTTTAACGAAGGATTTAAATTATTCGATTTAAAATTTAAATAATTTAAAAGTTTCGTGTAATTAGAAAAAAAAAAAATATTCGGTTTAACGATAGAAAAAAAATATATTTTGGGAAAGGAAAAAAAAAAAAGAATTGAAAATTTACAAAAAAAAAAAATTTGTTTTTTTTTTTATCTTGTTTTTTCTCGAACGTAAAGAAATATTGATAAATTTTTTTTAATTTATTCTCCTGCCACGATTTTGATTATAAATAAATAAAAAATTTCTTGCGTGCGTTTTTTTATAACGTCGAAAAAAAAAACGTTTCGAAAAAAATTAATTCGATTAAAATTTTTTCCGTTTGTTTTTAATTTTTTATTCTGTTTTTCATTCTTGGAATGAAAACATTCATTCGGTGAATGAAGGAGGGTGGGGGTTTGGGGGGAAACGTTAAAAATTCTAAAATTTTGTTCATGTCCGCCGACGCAAAAAAAAAAAAATGGAAAACGTCATTTCAAACACTCGCGTGAATTTTCCAAACAAAATTAATTAATTATTATTTAAAGGATTATAATTAATGATAATAATAATAATAATTAAGAATGTTTTAATTAATAATAAATGACATTTAATAATTAGTTAATTTATAATTGCGGCGGTTCTGACGCCAATTATTATTATTATTTCGCGTGTCGAATTAATCACCCGACCAAACGAAAAAAAAAATTAAATTTTTTTTTATTTGATTGATAACGTTATCAAAAAAAAATCTGAAACACTAGAGGGAGAGTGAGAGAAATAGGAAAAATTTCAATCAGTCAGTCGTTGGTCATTCACTGAATTAATCATGAATGAAATTTTAAAAAAAAATTGTCAAGGTGATCAACGTACGTTTTTCTTTTCTTTTTTTTTTTGATTTCTCGTTCTCGCGTCTGTCTGGAAAAAATTTTTTTTGTATTTTTGACCTTTTCCGTTACTTCCACGTGTAAATTCTTTTTTCCAAAAAAATTTATCCTGACACGATAAGAAAAATAGAAATTGTTCCTCTCTCTCTCTCTCTCTTTCTAATATTCTCAAGATTCGAAGTCGGAAAAATGAAAAAAAAAAATATTTTTGCGCGTTTTAATGCATCTTTACGCACGCGCACACGGACGTATCGATTATATATCGATTGCGTCATTCGATTCTCGAAAAAGTAATAATAATGATAATAATAATAATATCATTCTTTTAATAAATGTATCGATCGAATTATAGCCGATGATGTTTTTTTATCGGCCATTTTTTTTGACGGGGCGTCGTTTTGAAAATTCTGAGTCAAACAAAATAAAAAAAAAAAAAATTCTAGAAATTTCTTTATTATTATTATTACGACGAGATTTTATTCTTATCTCTGTCTCTATTTTTTTTTTTTATTTAAACAAATTATTATGTTTGTTGTTAAATATTTTAAAAGTTTAAAAAAAAAAAAAAAAAAAAACTGAAAAAAACCTTCCTGGTAAATTATATAGTTTTATTCTAATGGTACGTTTAAATTTAATAAATGGTATTTTTTTTTCGGAATGATCGTGGCAATATGGGAAAATCGTAAGGGGAAAAAAAAAAAAGGAAGGAATTTCCTGATATATTATCGACTATTAATTATTAATAAAAAAAAAATCCAAATTTATTTTATTTACTTTTTT
Source organism: Pediculus humanus corporis (assembly GCF_000006295.1). Lineage (NCBI taxonomy): Eukaryota > Metazoa > Arthropoda > Insecta > Psocodea > Pediculidae > Pediculus > Pediculus humanus. The sequence goes on along the minus strand of NW_002987863.1, from coordinate 161,927 downwards.
TTTTGGTTTTGTTTTTGCTTTTTTTTTTAAAGGCGTAACGTAAAAATTTTTTTTATTTTACCTAATAACTATTTTTTATTTTTTTGGATTTCCCTCTCTCTCTTCTTTCTATCTCTTCCTCTTTCTCTGTCTCTGCCTCTCTGATTTTGTTCTTTCTCTATGTCTCTGTTTCTCTGTCTTTTTCTCTGAGCTTTCTCTCTGTCTATTTCTCTGTCTTTCTCTCTCTCTGTGTTTCTCTCTGCCTCTCTCTTTCTTTCTGCCTTTTCATTTTTTTCCTTATCTCTTCCTGTCTTTCATTCACTCTCTCTCTCTCTCTCTGTTCTTTCTCGCTCTCTTTATGTTTCTTTGTCTCTCTCTTTCTCTCGCTGTTTCTTCCTTTCTTTTTCTGTTTCTTCCTGTCTTTCTTTTTGTTTCTCTCTGTCTCTTCCTCGCTATGTTTCTCTCTGTTTTTATGTCTCCTTAATTCTCTCTGTTTCTCTCTGTTTTTACGTTTCTTTATCTGTCTTTTTCTTTCTCTATTTCTTCCTATCTTTTTTTTTCTCTTTCTCTGTCTTTTTCTTTCTGTTACTCTATTTTTTTTTTTTTAAATTTTAAGGCGGTAGAAGAAAATATGATTAAAAAGAAATTTTATTATTCCAATTTTTTTTTTTTTCTCGGGATTTTTAAATTTAGAATTTTTTCTCTTCAAAAAAAAACGAATTCGTTTTAAAGATCCGCCGCGGAATAAATAAAAAAAGAAGAAAACGCCGCGTAATGATTAATCCGAAATAATAAAATAATTACAAAACGCGGTTTGTATGGAAAATTGAATTTTTTTTCTTTTAATTTTAATTACCGCGTTAATTACCGTTAATAATTTATTATTATTATTATTATTATTATTAGTTTTTTAAATTGTTAACGTTGCGTAAATAAACAATTATTTTGTTGTACGCGGCGTCGTAAAGAAGATTTATTTTTTTATTTTATTAAAATTAATTACGCGATTTAGAAGAAGTTAAATGATGAGAAAAAAATGATGATGGCGACGTTTTGATTTTGTTTAAAAATCAAAATTTATTATTATTATTATTATTAATTGATTGTTGTGTTTGTTGTCGTCGTCGTCGTTGTGGTTGTTCACTTAATTACAGTTTGTAGTGGTTGTTGCGGTTTCAATTTTGTACCTTTTTTTTTTTTTTTTTTTTGAAAGATTTTATAAATTTTTTAAACGTAAAGTTTTTTTAAATTATACGTTGATGACGTGGGATTAGACCTCGGAAAAGGTTCGATACTCAGCAGACATATCGTCTGCTTCGGTATATTTTTTTTTTTTTCTTTATAAAATAGGAAAAAACCCTAATTAAAAATCTTTTTCCCCGATGAAAGAAAAAAAAAAAAAAGAAAAAAAAAATCTTTAGAGATTTTCAATTTTTGTGTTAATTCCAGACGATGTTAACCTGGAGAAAAGTAAAAAAAAACATTTTCCGGTCGGATGAAAAAAAAGGGAAAGAAAGGAAAGGGAAGGATGGGAAAAAGGAAAAGGAAAGAAAAGGGATAAAAGTAAAGAAAAGAAAAACATTTTTAATGTCGTAATGAAAGAAGAAAAAAAAAAGAAAATTTTTTTATTAAATGATTCGAATTAGAATTAATTTTATGGAAAGAGAAAGAGAGACAGAGAGAGAGAGAGAAAACTTAACGAAGTTTACATTCGAAAAATTTTTTTTTTTTCCATCGTCTCGACGACGGCGATGATAATGATAATAACGGTAACGAAACCAACAGAAAAAATGGAAACCAAAAAAAAAAAAGATGGAAACGATAGAGAGAGAGGGGGAAAGAGAAGGAAAAAGATAAAAATTATTATTAATAATAATAATAATGAAAATGGCAAGAGTAATTTATTATTATTATTATCATCATCATAATAATAATCGTGGTTTTAGTAGAGAGGTAAAAAAAAAAAAAAGATTAAAAAACGAACCGCGTAAAAAAAAAAAAAAAAATTTCGTCGTGCATTATCTGCGTTAGAGAGTACCCATATATATATGTATTAATAAAGGTGCCCCCTTGGGGCCCCTATGCATAGAGAAAATAATGGGCGGTCCCTCGGAGCCAAATCCAGCCTTTACTACCTTCGTAGGTAGGGCGGTTAAGAATAAATTATTCAACCGAATAATACACACTCGCACACACGCACTCACACACACTCTCACATACTGAGTTTTGATATGTTAATGTTTATAGAAACTGAACGTTTATCCGCATTAGAATCCGCCATTTTGTTTTTTGTTTTTTTTTTCCCATCATGACGATCGTTCTTATGTGGATTCGTCACGTGACGTCATTCGAAACCTTTTTTTTCTTTCTTTATTAAAGGGGGTAAAAGCGTTTAAAGGAAAGGTAAAAAAAAAAAAATTTTTTATTAATTTTATTTAACTATCCGGGTTCTAATTTTTGTTTTATTCTACCTTTCAAATGAATGTGCAACAAACAACAAACACAACCAGTTTAATAAAAAAAAAAAAAAAAAAATGTTACTTTTTTTTTTTTTTAAAATATCTTTTGCGTTCATCTGTGTAACATTCCAGATTTTTTTTTTTTAAAATTTATATACACAATGGAAATCTTTATTATTATTATTATTATTATTATTATTATTATTATTATGAGTAAAAAACATCTGTCGTGGCTTGCTGGAGAACTTTCGGTGGTATAAAAAAAAAATTCGTTCCTCGGGCATTTAAAATAAAAAAAAAACTCGTATAATTTTTCACTCAATTTCTTTTCTTTTTTTTTTTATACGGATAAAAAAATAAACGTGGAAGTAGAAAGAAAACATAACAAAAAAAAAAAAAATTTTTTTAATGAGTAAAAATTAATAATGAAAAAAGAAGAAAAAATTTATGCGTGGCGTTAACAAAACATTGATTACGATATACTACTCGGTGGGAGTTAATTGAAAAGGGGGAGGTGGAGGAGGAGGAGGAGGAGGGGGCGGGTGTGGGGAGAATGAGAGGAAGAAAAAGGAATAAGAGAGGAAGGAAAAAATGAGAAAACAATATAACCCTTTCGGGTATGAAAATTTAATTTCGTGCAAAAACTTTTTAAAGAAAGTTTTTCATAAACAAAAAAAAGAAAAAAAAAGTTAAAAATTGAATGACCGGAACGAAATTTTCCCTTCTTTTTAATTATTATTATGACGTCATTAATTAACAAAAGAAAATTTTATCGATGAAAAATCAATAAAAAAAAAATTTATTGATTTACTCGAAAAAAAGTAAAAAAAAAAAAATGGCGAAATTTTTATTTTACATATATTTTCAAAGTTTGATAATTTATCGATTTTTTTTATTTCGTTAAAAAAAAACGACGTGGAAGAAGAATTTTTTTTTTCTATTCGTTTGTGGCCGTGTAAAAAAAGTGTTTTTAGAATTTAAAAAGAAAGAAAAATTTTGAGAGTCGAATTTAAAAATATAACAAATGGAAAATCGTTAATAAAAAGAAAAGCACAAAATTTAACTTTTTACTCTCTCTTCCTCTCACTCTATCTCTCTCTCTCTCTCTCTTTTTCTATGAAAGAAAACTTTTTAATTATAATCCAATAAGGTAGGAAAAAGAATAAAAAAGAAAAAGGAAGAAAAGTTTTCGAAAAAGTTTTCCCGTAAACTTTCGAAAAACAAAAAAAAAAAAAAATTTTTTTTTTTTAAATTCGATTTTCGACTCGATTTTATTTTATCTCTCTCTCTCTCTTTCTCTCTCATTGTTTTTTTCGTACCTGATTTAAATTATTATTATTATTATTATTGTAATTACTTTTTTGCAGTACGTTTGTTTAATTTGAATTTTTTTTTTTTCGGGGAAAAAGAAAGAAAATCGATAAGAAAATTTTTTTTAAATGATAAAAAAATTATTTTGAACTCGCATGAAAAGAGAGAGAGAGAGAGAGATGTGAATAAAGTTGGTAGCCATGTTTTTTTAATTCGATAAAATTGAACAACAAATCAAAAACAAAGAATAAAAAAAAAGAATAGAAGAAGAAGAAGGAGAAGAAAGAGAAACATGAAAGGTGTTATTATGTCGAACGTACGTGAGAAAATGTTAACGAACCAGAAAATTCAGCAATAAAAAAAAAAGTCGAAGAGGGGAGAAGTAAAGGACGGTGGGGGGAAGAAGAGGAGAGAAAAACGTGGTAGAAGACAAAAAAAAAAGGATACTACCGAGTTAGTTACTATTCATTATATAATTATTCAATTATCTGTATAATTCGAGTATTTATTTAAATAAAAAAAAATTTTTTTTTTTTTATTATATCCAAAAACGATTTTAAAAAAAACGTGGAAGGAGATTTAACAAAAAAAAAAAAAATTTATGCGTATATATCTTCATTTTCAAAAAAAAAAAAAAAACGTGTGCGTTGGAAAAAAAAATTTCCTACATTAACGGCTTTATCAAAAAAAAAAAAAAATTTTGTTCTCCAGGGTGTATTTTTCCGCCATTTTTGTTTTTTTTTAACCGTTTTTTTTTCTGGAAAATTTTTTTTTAAAACCACGAATGAAAACAAACGCGTTAAAATAAGTAAGAAGGAAAAAAAATGACGACGACGATGAGAATTAAACAAAATTAAATACGAAACCGTAAAATGTAATCATCATTAGTTCATATAGCCTTAGGAACGTGGCGTTAGAATATTTTTCCTACGTGCCATATTCTTAATAATGGCATAAATTTATAACTGTAAAAAAAAAATGTATATATAAAAATGGCACGAGTATGAATGTTTAATAATCCGTGGGGAGAGGGAGGGGAGAGGGGGAAGGGGTGGGCAGAAAAAGCGCGTCTTCTTGACTTTCTCTCTCTCTCTATCTCTATCTCTCTCTTTCAAGTGGTGGTCGAATGTTTGGAAAACAAAAATGTTTTTTTTTTATAAAGTAAAAAGCCAACGAGGCGTACGAGTCCTCAAACTAAATAGAGAGAGAGAGAGAGAGAGAGAGTGTAAAAGAAAGCACGTGTCACCAACAACGGGAGCACACCACACACGCACTCACGCATTTTTCCTTACAATAATAATAATAATAATATTCTTTATGGAAAAAAAAATCCTTTTATCAAGTGGTGTGTGTGTATATATTTATATGAAAATGATCAACCGGAAAAGTGACACGTTTTTCATTAATAAAGTGTGCGTTTGGACGTGCGTGAGTGCGGACGTGCACCATCGGAAAATCATTTTAATTATTTATTTTATTAAAAAAGTGTGCGGTTGCCATCGTTTCTCTCTCTCTCTCTCTCTCTCTCTCTCTCTCTCTCTCTCTCTGTTTCTCTCACTATCAAACCTCCTTTTAAAAATTTGTCACTTTTTTGCTAACCGTTCATTGTATATTGAATACAATCACGACGGTTTTCATATTATTATTATTATTATTTCGAATGCGTATTTTCTTTTTTTTAAATTTTAATTGAACGTACTTTTTATTATTATTATTATTATTATTATTATTATTATTATTATTATTATTATTATTATTATTATCATTATTATTATTAATTCTTGAGGCTTTGTAAATTTGCCACGAGAAACTCGTCGTTTGCGTTGCGTGACTTATAGAATAAAAAAAATTTTTATAACGATCATTATTATCATTATTATTATTATTATTATTATTTAAAGCAATGAGATGAGAGAGAGAGAGAGAGAAAGATGAAGATTCACGATTCTTTTAACTCTTTTTATGTATTATTATTATTATTACTACGTACCATCAAAACGAACGATTGTCATTAAAAAAATTTTTTTTTTGATTTACAATGTTTAACAATTATTATTATTATTATTATTAATATTATTATTATTATTAGTTTTATATTCAGGGATCGTATTCACTTCTGTTGGTTGGTTGGTCGGTCGGCCATATTGTTGTTAAATTTTATATCCAATTATGCGTTTCTTACGTAAATAAAATAAAAAAAAAACGTTGTTGTTGTTGTTGTTGTTATTATTATTATTATTATTGTTATTATTAATAATAATTTAGCGCGTGGTTTTAGATGAAATGTGAGTGAGTGCGTGTGTTTGTTATTTTTTGCAGTCGTGTATTGGATTAATTAAAATTTTTTTTTATTTTTCTATTTGTTTATTTAATAATATTAATAATAATATTAGTAATGATAATGATAATGGTTATTGTTTTTGTCGTTTTATGTATTTATTCTTCAAGAAAATTATTATTATTATTAATATTATTATTATTATTATTATTAAGTACGGTTTAATAAAACTTGGCGCTTACGGTGATGATTTTTTTTTTTAAATATTTTTTTATCGATACTAATGACACGATAAAAAAAAAAAATTTTCTTTTTATTCGAAAAGTTTTTTCAGTGGAGGCGGAGGCGGGGGCGAAAGCGGGGGAATTGTTTGTTTGTTTGTTTGATGCGTGATGAATCGATGTATTAACGGTAGCAAAAAAAAAATTTGTTTCTTTATTTTGGAACGGTAGCAAATTTTATTTTATTTTTTTCGGTTTGATTGATCGATCGGTTGCGAGCGGAAATTTTTTTTTGTATTATTTTGTTTGTTGTTTTGTTTGTTTGTGGTCGTTTGTCGTTTTTTTGTCGTTTGTTATAGATTTTTTTTATTAATTTAGGTTTAAAAAAAAAAGAAAAAAGAAAAATACATGAGATATTTTTCTCGTTTTTTTTTTTTTTCGTGTCGTCTTTCTCTTCATTTTTATCCCCTTTTACATCATCATCATCATCATCATCATCATCATCATCGGGTTTCTTATTTTTATGACGTTTTTTTTTTTTGTAAGGAAAACGTGTCTTTAATGAATAAAATAAATCAACCACGTGAGCCACGAACGTAAAGTCCTAACGCCCGTTTTTTTTTTCCTTTTTTTAATAAGCTTAATTAAAAGGTATTGAGTGTTGTTGAGAGGTTTATGGGAGGGGCAAGGAGTAGGGGGGTTGTTATTCTTTTTGTGAAAAAGGTTTTTTTAAAAGGAAGTCACGTGTTTTTTGAAAACTAAATGTAAAAAATAATAATAATAGTAAAACACTTTTTTCTTTTTTGTCGAATGAGGGGTTGTTGGATTGAAAGTTTTTTTTTTTTTCTTGTTGTTATCATGATCAAGTATCGCGTTTCGGAAAAAGGTTAAAGAAAATTCGAACCGTAGGAAAAATCGGGAGTTCGTTAAGAAACATAAATAAATAAAAAAATAAATAAATTAAACGTGTAATTAGATTCAATTTCACGCTCGAAAATAATAATAATAAATAATGTAATAAAAAATATTTTGTTGGAAAAGAAAAAATAAAATAAAATAATAAAACTTTTTTTTCCTTTTTCTTTTTCGTTTTTTATAAACATTTTTTTTTTTTTGAACTTTAGAAAATTTTCTACAAAAAAAGGAAAAAAAAGGAAGAAAAAGGAAAAAAAGGAAAAATTTTCCCGTCGTTTCTAATTTAGTTATTTTTATTTTTTCTTTCTTTTTCTCTTTCCATCGCGGCAAATATAAAGTTTTTTTTTTTACGATTCGTTATCATTATTATCATTTTTTGTTATTTATTCTATGGAAAATAATTTCAAAGTTCGTTCGGTAAACAAAAGTTTTAAATTATGTTAAAAAAAAAAAAAACAAAACAAAACGAAGTGACGATGCGAAATAATAAAAATTAAACGTGGTATGAGACGAAAGGAAAAAAACGAAAGAAAATTTCAAAGGTGTCATAGATTAAGTAAACATTACGACGACGATGACGTCACGTAATGGCGGAAAAATTTTTAATTTAAGTTTTTTCAACGCGAAATTCGTCATTGATTTATTTGCTTGTTTTCCTTCAGCAAGGAAAATTGTTTTTTTTTTTTTTTTTTTTTTAATTTTCTTCTTTCCGATATTTTTTTTTGATGTTGATAAACTTTTTACTCTATTAAACAATATATTTAAGGTTGAATTATTGGATGAATTGATGGGGGGTGGGGTGGAATGGGGTGAGGAAGAATAAAAAAAGGAAAAAAAAAAAGTTACTAAAGGAAATATGGGGGAAACAAATGATGAAGACATCAGGAAAAAAAAAAAAGTTAAAAATTATTATTATTATCATCATTGCACTCCGACGACTGGTTAAATAAAATATATATATACATGGATTGAAAAATAAATTGAAACCCTTGTTCGACCCTACACTACAACTCTATCACTCCCCTACTAACTAAAATATTTTATATAATAATTATAATTTAAATTACTTTGCTTTCGAATTCAATATATACTTACTTCATTATTATTATTATTATTATCATTTCGTAAAAAAAAAAAAGGGGGGGATCGATACGAAACCGCTCTTTTTTCTATTTGTTACATACCAAACGATGATGCTTTGGTTTAAAAAAAAATTAAATGAATATCGTTAACAATAATTTTTGGTATCAACGACAACAACCCTTTAACGTATTTTTTCAAACGGAACGTGATGTGACGTCACGGTGCGCGTTCAGTTTTTTAAAAAACGAAATCGGAAACGATTTTGCAATGGTGATTGTGACGTCACATTTGTCGCGTTTCGTTAATGAGTTGTTGCTTACGTTTGTTCGTACGTTTTCTTTCTCTATGAAATGATATTTTTTATTTAAAGAGATCGAATAAATAGGAGAAATTAATGGATTTTTTTTTGATTTTTTCACACACCGAAAAGAAAAAAAATTAATCGTTTAATGAACTCTCTTAATCTCTCTCTCTCTTTTTGTTTTTGTCCCTTTTTATTTTTTATTTTTTATTTTTGATTTTACGAAACGATAAAATGTTTTCCTATTATAGCGCTAACCGGAACTAATAACTATGTTTTAATCGTAGAAAAGAGGGTAGGGGCGGCATGGCGCACACATTTAACGGTATTTAAACATTAACAAACCGTATATTATGTATCACATGAAACGATCGTAAAAAAAAAAAAAAAAAAAAAATTAAACACACATATTTGATCGGAATGGAATCTGCGGGACGGGGGGAAAGGGGAGGAATGCGGGGGAAGAAGGTATAGGTAGAAGAAGAAGGTGGGAAAAAAAAAAATCGGTGGCCTTTTCGGTGAAAAATATATTATTATTATTTTTTGTTTCTTTGTTGTTGTTGTTGTTACTACAAAATATATTTTCAAATTGATATGACGTAATTAATTATGTGATTTTTTTTGTAATGGTAGAAGAAGAGGGAGAAGAAGAACCTTGAGGATTTCTTGTGGTTCCCACAGGTTCGTTTTATATATATATATATACCTCGTTCGAGATGAGTGATGGCTTAGGGCAAAACAACAAAAACATTTCAAAACTTATATTTTGTGTGGTTTATTACTAGAAAACGAGTCTAATGATGGTGCCACGTTTTTTTTATACAGGTACGAAATTTAAATAAAAATAAATAAAAAAATCTAATTATAAGTCGAACGCCGTGGTAAATACAATTTAATTTTAAATTTTTTTTTTTCGTGTGCGAGTGTGATTTTTTTGGTAATCGTTTTGTTTTTATTCTTCTTCTTCCACGACGAAAAAAAATTTTTTCGTATTGTACTTCTACCCCGTTTGAAAAAAACCAAAATCTTTTTTTTTTTTTTTTGGATTCATCAAACACTCGAAATTTTTTTGTAAATTTTTATCGCGTTGCAGTTTTTGATAAAATTTGTACGTGGCAGAAGAACTTTTATCCGTATTCGTAACGATATTGAAAGGATTAAGTTATAAATTTTTCCGTATTTTTTTTTTCGAGGATTTTCGTTCGATCGATCCGAACGTAGTTACGAATTTTCAATTTTTTTTTTTTTTTTAGATTTAACGAAATCTAATGCCACGTTCGGTTTTTTTTTTTAAACAATATTTTTCCCATCGTTTTCGGCGCGGATTTATTTATAATATCATCCACCCCTTAATATTCCTTCTTCTCCACCGCCACCACCACGACGGGTTTTCTCCCTTCGGTTATACATCCATCCACCCACCCATTTTTCTCCCCTCCCCCCGAAAATAAATTTGACAAATTTTCCTTTTTGAATATTCGAAAATAACATAGAATGATGATAAGGGGGGGTCTTTTGATAAGACTTAACTATATTTACATTGAGATTAGTCTCGGTTAGGGTTCATTCGCATCATTTTTTTTTTTCCATTTACATAATTGAACGATTAAAAGAAAAAAAAAAAAAAAAACCTTTTTTTTACGATGGAGGAAGAGGAAATAAGGGCCGTAAAAAATGAAAACCACCCTCGTAGCGATAATAATAATAATAATGGTTTTTAAGGGAGTGTATAGAAAACGCGCGTAAAAAAAAAGAAAATCTCTCACGAATTTTTATTTTTTTCGTTGTCGTTATTTTGGGGAATGAGACGTGGTGGTGGAAGGGTGGAAGATTAAGGGAGTGGGGGGGAAAAAGGTACATACGTTCAGGTATAAAAACACCTGACAAATTTTTAACTACTGCTGTCGTGTCAGAAAAGAAATATATATACAAGAAAAAAAATCTCATGGAAATTTTTTTTTTTTATGTAATTAATTTCACCGAAAAAAACTAATTCCGGTTGTTTGTTGGTGTGTGTATTAAATTTTTTTTTTTTTAATCAACCTTTGAATTTTTCCTTTTTTTTCATTTTGTCAAAAAAAGGTTAAATTGATGTCAAAGGTCGAATGAAAAACAAAATTATCTTTGGTTTGAATTCGATGTATCGAAATGATTTTAACGCTTCTTAATTTTTTTATTATTATTATTTTTTTTTTTTGTTAAAATCGTTTATCATTCGTTTGTTGTTTGTTGTGGTTGTTGTTTTAATCATTTTTTAAAATTCGAATTTTTTAAAAAACCGTTATAAAACGTATATGAGAATAATAATGATGATGATGATGATGATAATGATAATTATTCAAAAGTTTCGATTTGATTTTTTTTTTTTAATTTTGTTTCGATCATTTAGAAAATTCGAAGCAGACGAAATAGACAAAAAAATAAAGGTTACGAGTTAACGATATGCTATTACTATAACTCTTGCTGCTGCCACGACGTTTAATTTTATTATTATTATTATTATTAAATAAATAATAATTTTTAATAAAATTGACAGTAGACAATAAATAATAATAATAAAAAAAAAATGACGACGACGACGATGATGATAATAATGATAATAGTAGTTTGATTTTTACGTAATGAATTTTCTCAATGAAACGACGATAATAATGATGATGATGATGACCTCCCACGAAAAACAAAATTTTTTTTTTTTTTTTTTGGTTTCGAAATTGAATTTTAAAGCTCATTTATTATTTTCTTCTGCTTTTTTTTTTTTTTTAAATTTTAAATTGACCGTGAAAGTTAATTTTAAAAGGAAAAAAAAAAAATAGGAGAAGAAAACGTTACGTTGTAGGTTGCTGTTTGTTGGTTGTTATGTATCGTTTCTCGGAAATTTTTACGAAAATGTTTGTTTAGAGTTTACGCCACTGAAAATCGTTTTTTTTTTTGAGAATATTTCTAGAATTCTAAACAAAAAAAAAAGTTGTGTGTGAGTGTGCGCGTGTAAGTTTCGTCGCCCTTTTTTTTCTTCTGCTGGGGAAAATTTTTTTTTTTTTTCTAGAAAATAGGGTAAAAGGTAAAAAATGACAGGTGGCGATTGGCGATGGGAAAGGAAAAAAAAAAAAGAAAATGTAATTCCAGAAAAAAAAAAAGAAATTGGAAAAGAGAAATGAAATCGAGGAGAAAAAAAAATAATAATAATAATGATAATACTATAAGGGTTTTTTTTATTTTATTTTAAGGGTGGCAAATTTAAAGGGATGCTGAGATTTCGATAAAAAAAAAGGAAAGGAAAGGAAAAAAGGAAAAAAAAAAAATTTATGACTTTTTCGAATCGTTTTCTAAAAAAAAAAAAAAAATTTTTTTCTTTTTTTTTTTTTCGCAGTTTATTATCGAGATATCGTAAATCGATTTTTTTCCTTTCGATATTATCGAATCTCGGAGACATCATTTTACGACAAATGGAAAAACGGGCGTTTCGAAATTTTTTAAATTTAAATTTAATAAAAAATTTTTTCATTTTTTCCAATCTCCGCCATTTTTTTTTTCCCGGTCATTCTCCTCTTTGTCTATCTACTTCGTTTGTTGTTCCTCCCTCCCCTCTCTCTCTCTCTCTCTCTCTCTCTCTCTATTTCTCTCTTTTTTCCTTTGAAAATAATTTTTAAAAAAAACAAGAAAGATAATTAAAAAAAAAAAAAAATCGTTTGTCGGTAACAATGAGAGAGAGAGAGAGAAAGAGAAGAAATCTTTTTAACCGTAAGGGTTTGTAAAAAGAAGAAAATTTCAACCCTCTCTCTCTCTCTCTCTCTCTTTTCTCGTGATGGTGATTAAAACCATCAAACGCAAAATCAACCCTTATACGAAAATAAAAAAAAAAAAATTTTTAAAACATTTACATTTTAAAATTAGCAATTTTTTTTACTTCGGGGTAAGTTTTTTTTTAAAAAAAAAAAAAAAAAATTTTTTTTATTAGTCAAACAACCCTTTGTTATAATAATCATCATCATTATCGTCATCGTCATCATCATCATCATTATTATTCTCTGTTTTTTTAATGAATATATATTTATGTACATAAAAACGTAGAAAAAGAATAAAATGAAATTATAGAATGCAGACGACGCCGACAAACGACGGAAAAGAAACGATATATATATATATGTAATGTTGTTTTTTTCTGTGTTGTATAAACAAACGTCGTGGAATTAACAACGAGAAAGAGAAAATGAAATTTCTTCTTCTTTTTTTTAAACTTTATTTATGCCGCCATTTATTTTTTACTTTTGAAAATGAATCTTTTTTAAAAACAATCGCCGACGCCGACGACGACGCCGATGACGATTTCATTCACGATGAAATTTAAAAGTTTTTTTTTTTTGAGAGGGGATGTGTGAGGAAGGAGTGGGGGGAGGAGTAAAATTTGAAAGAATTGTTTATTTAAAGTTTTCCAAATCGATAGATAAATTAAAAAATTTAACTGAAATAATAAAATGAAAAGAAAATAAACGCGAGTAGTAATTAAAAGAATGTAATAGAAAAGAGAGAGGGGCAGGAGAAAAAAATAAGAGGAACGTAGAAAGAAAAAGAGAGTGAGTGAAGGAAAGAAAAACACGAGAAGAAAAAAGAGAGAGAAAAAAATGTAAAAAAAGCGAGATCAGAGAAAAAGAGAAAGAAAAGGAAAAAAAGAGAGAAAGAAATAAGATTGAAAGAAGAGAAAAGTAGAATAAAAAACAAGAAAAGAGATAGAATAGAGAGAGAAAGAAAGAGAGAGTGGAGAAAAGGAAAACAGGAGAAGAAGAAAGAGAAAAAAATATAAGAAACAGGATTAGAAAAACAAGAAAAAGAGAGAGATAGAGAAAGAGACCTAGAAGAGAAACATAACGAGAAAGAAGAAACAAAAAAGGAGAATAAGAGAGAAAAAGGAAGAAACGAAATGAAGAACCAGAGAAATACGAGAAAGGGAAAGAAAGAGAGAGAAAAGAAACAAAAAATGAAAGACTAAAAAAAAAAAAGAAAGAGAGAGAAAAGAAACAAAAAATGAAAGACTAAAGAAAAAAAAGAAAGAGAGAGAGAAAAAGATGGAATAAAGAACAAAAGAAGAGTGAAAGAGAGAGAGAGTAAGGGAGAGTATAAAGAAAAAAACAGAAGAATAAGAGAAAAATAGAAACAAAAAACAAGGACCAAAGGAACACGAAAAGGGAAAAGAAGAGAGAGAAGAAACAAAAAGTGAGAGACTAAAAAATCAAAGAGAGAGAGAGAGAAACGTAAAAGAAAGAAAAAGAAAAAGAGAGAGAGAGAGAGAGAGAGAGTGGAGAGAAAATTCATTTGTTTATGTTCACATTAAAATTTTTTTTTTTTTGTTAAACATAAAACGAAAGGAAAATTTTTGTTTTTACCTATTTAAAATTTTCACACAATCAAATTGTTTATGTTGCTTTTGATTGTTGTTGTTGTTTGATAGTCACCGTCATCGTTGTCTTTGTTGTTGTTGTTTTTATAATTGTTCACAAAGGGGTGACAAACGCAAACACACACACACACACACACTCACTCTTTGAAAATATTTAAAAAAGAAAGAAAGAAATTAAAATAAGTAAAAAAAAAAAAAAAGGAAAAATTATTTGAAGCGTAAAATTAGAAATTAATGACCCCCTCGTGGTGGTTGGTTCATCATCCCTTAATATCAAAGATGAGGACACTTGAACCCCAAATGAACCATTTACTAAATTACGATTTTAAATTTATCCGGTTGGAAAAATGTTTAAAATTTCTTTTCTTTCTCTCTCTCTCTCTCTGTCTCTCTTCAATCTTTTTTTACATTTAATTATTTTACGTTATTCAAAAAATAATTGATTTTTTGCAAATCCGTTTCGTCATCGATATATCGATACATCTTCGATTTATTGATTCGATTTTTTTTCTTCTCTTCTTTTTCCATAACCTTTCGGAGTGAGTTACCGAACAAAGAAATTTTCTTTTTGATTTTTTTTAAAAATCCTCGATCGAACGATAGATCGATCGATCTATCGATCTATCGTTCGATATAATTAATTTTGTTTTCTGAGAAAAAAATTTTTTTCTTTTTAACTTTTTCGTTTGTTTGTGATGTAATTGGGAAAAAATTAAATTTTTCAGGTACGAATTTTTTTTTTTTCTTTACCCATCCATGGAAAAAATCCGCATGGAAAATAATAATCAATTATTATTATTATTATTATTTAATCGATGGAATCACGCGATTTTGCGTTTTTTTTTTCTTTTGGAATTTTTTCTTTCCTTTTTTCCCTTTTTTTTGTTTCTTCTGCTTTTTGACTTTTCGATATTGTTTTTGTAAAAAAAAATTTTTTTTTAAATCGAATTAATTTTTTTTTTTGGTTAAAATTTGATGGGGGGGGGAAAAAATGACGCATTTGAAACCATTTCTAATGACACGACATTAATCGTCTTTTTATTATTATTTTTTATAATCTTACGCAAATAATATTATTATTATTATTAATCGGGAGGGTTTTTTTTAGCAAAAAAAAATGATTTTGGAGCGCTCGAAATTATGCGCGAATCATTATTATTATTGTCGTTTTTTTTTAGAAAGAACTCTTACGATTTTAACGATTCATCATCATCATCATCATCATCATTATTATTATTATTATTATTATTATTATTATAATTATTAAAAATTTATTAGAGTAATTTAAAAAGTTTTTTTTTTTTTGTTGAAGTGGTAAACTTTGGATTCCGGTGGGAATTTTTAGTTTTTTGATTGGTACGAAAAAAAAAAAAAAAAAAAACAAACTTCTTACCTGCCAACCGCTGGAATCCAATGCCAAAAACGACATGAAGCTGGAGAAATAATAACACACGATAATAATAATAATAATAATAAATTTTCAAACACACACAAACGCACAAACGAACACGAATTTTTTTATTTTTTTTAATTGTTTCGTTAGTTTTTTTTTTAGAAAAAAAAAAAAAATGGCGGTTTCTTTTTTTTAACGTTTTATTGCGATTTTTATTCTACCGACGGCCATTTTGTTTTTTTTATAAGTTTTTTTAATTATTATTATTATTATTTATTGGTTTATTTTTATTCAAACAAACGCGAAACTTTTTTGTTTATTTATTTATTTTTTTATTTAATCGTTTATTGAAAAATTTATTATTATTATTATTATTATTATTATTATTACTTCCGTTGCTGCTGTTGTTGATGCTTCTGCTTCTGCTGTTGCTGTTTTTTTCCTGTTGATGATGTTTATCGTTTTACCGGAAACTTAAACTTTTTCTTTTGTAAAATTTTTCCTTGATTTTTTTTTTGTTTTTTTTTTTTGGTTTTTTCACTTCGGAAAACTTTTTATTTTTTCACTTTCGCGACTGTTAGAAAAGTTTTCTTCGTAGATTTTTAACCGGAAATAGAAACAAAATGAAGAGAAAAAAAAAAAAAAAGAAAAATTTTTAATTGAGAAATTGAAAACGTCAACAAATCACCGCCGCGTCGACACACATTTTTTTTTACGACAGAAAAAAACAAATTAATTTATTATTATTATTATTAATATTTATTTATTATTTATTTATTTAATATTTATTTATTATTTTTACTTTTTTTTTATTAAAAAAAAAAAAAATTTGCAACCTTTAGGGCAAATTTTGAAAAGTTTTCCGGACCGCTTTAGGCAGTGTGATCATTTACGAACTCTGGCTCCGAGGAAGAAATCGGATACTCGAAATTTTCATATTATTCTAAGATAGTTAAAACTCACGTTTAGCTTATGGTCGAGACTTATTTTTACACGATATTGTTATTGGGCAAAAGCTCATGTGGCTCTAATTTTCCCGGATGGCATTTTCTTTCGCACATTATTAACTTATGATTGAAATCATTTTTAAAGTTTTGCTCGCGGGTCGCATCCGTTTTGAATTCCCCCAAAACCCGGGGTTACCATTCGAAAACGTTAAGATTTAATTATGACAGTGTAAGTCGAGTTTTCCCTTTTTTTTTCCCTCGGCTCGGGGAATTTCTTTACTCTTTATTATATTCACAACGTTTTGACAACTTTATTCCTTTTTTTTCCCCCAATCGTTGCCTTCGGGATCGGGTGGGTTTTTTACAATAATAATAATAATAATATTTCGATTGATTATTTTTCGTTTTTTTATAAAAATTTTTTACTCATACTTATTAATTATTATCATTATTAATAATTGTGATTAAGGTGAATGTCACGCACTTATTATTTTCCAAAGAGAAAAAAAAAAGAAAAATGGCGATGACGAAAAAAAATTTTCTTTTTTTTTTCTTTTTATTATAAAACGCGCGTTTGTGTGTGCGTGTGTGCATGAATTTCGAAGGAAAGAAGCAGAAGAAAAAAAGAAGGAACAAAAAAAGAAAAGAGCTCAAGGGGTGGATTAATACCATTGAGAGAATCGATTGAAGACACTCCTCGGGGTTGTCGCATGAACAATAATCCACAACTCCGCCTGCAGGGATTTTTTTCCTTTTCTCTTCTTCACGTTATTTCGACTCGAAGAAAATTCTAGAAGGAAAAATGCGTGTGCGTGTGCGTGCGTGTTTACGCATTCGTGCGTACACACGAATTTCGCATCGATAATAAAAATAAAACGCATCGATTTTGTAAACGAAAAAAAAAAAAACCAAAACAAAAAATGGTTGAAAGGAAGTGACGTAACGATAAAGATAAGGTCGATAAAGAGGAAGTAAAACCGTCAAAACGTAATTAAATACGTTTTTAATAAACGAAATATTTACGTTATTGTTGTTTGTTCTTAATGGACTACAAATCAAAACATTTCAAAATTTCTTTTTTTTTCTTTTTCCACTTTCTTTTCGTTCCTTCCACGTCAACGTTCCGATTGTTTATTTTTGCGGTTTCTTTGTCGGTTTTTTTTTTGTCAAATTAAGAAAAAATCTGGTTGGTTTTTTTTTGAAATTTATCGGAAACGATTTTTTTTTTTTTTTTTTTTTTTAACGAAAACCCCGTTCGGATTTATTTGTTATTGGTATTATCATTATTATCATCATCGTCTCTTTGACAACGTCTCGTGTGGTCCATTCATCTATCTATCTATTTATCTATCTTCTTTTAATCTTTTCTTTTTTTTTGTTTAATTTACAATAGATAATAGATAAAGAATTTAAAAAATTCATATAAGTAAAACGGTAAATATAAGTATTAAACAAAAAAAAATTGCGTAAGGGTGGGAGAAAGGGAGCAAAATGGGGGGTTGGGAGAGGAGAAAAGGGAGAGAGAGTGGAAGAGGGAGAGGGGTTTTAATTCGTTCAATGTAACCAATTTGATGGATGTCTATCATTTTTGTGTGTGTGTGTGTACATTTTGGATATTTCGTTTCGAACAATAATATCCGCGCGCCCTTCTACCCCGTCCCACCCCCACCCCTCAACCCTCCCCCTCCCATCCCAAGGGTTCTTTTATTGTTAACCTTTTTTTTTTCTTTTTTTTTTAGTCTTCCTATTGTGATTATGTGAATTTGGACATTTTACTCTTACGTTACCCTTCTTCATCTTCATCTTTTTTTTCTTGTTCTTCTTCTTCCACGATTTTTTTTTTTTTTTTTTGACTATCGTAGTATTAATAATAACGGATTTAATTTTTGCGTGATTTTTTATTTGTTGTTTTATTTTTTTTATAAAAAAAGATAATAATAATAATGGATAGATATGTTAAGAAGAAGTGGAAGAAGAAAAAGGCGGCGGCGGCGACCGAGTTTTTTTTTTTTTTTCTTTTCAATTTTTGATCGATATCCGGTTTTAAGTTTGTTTTTTAATTTATAAAATTTTCTTTTTTATGTGAATAACCTGTTCACGCCACTGATTTTTTTTTTTTTTGATACCGGGTTAAAAAGGATTTGAAAAATCGCGAAAATAAAAAAATGGGGGTTGATTCTAACCCGAGGTTATTTTCATTGTTTTCTGATTTATAAAAAAAAAAAAAAAAAATCAAGTACACCCCTCACCCTGAGGGATTAAAAATTTTTTTTTTGTGCTTCGTACATTTAAATGAACTTTACGGGGGAGGGGGAAAAAAAGCCCCTCAAGAAATAAAACAACACAAAAAAAAAAAATTTCAGCTGGTTTTGATTTTTTTTAAATATATAAAATAAAATAAAAAATTTCTAAAAAGTTTTTCTTTCTTTTATTTTGTTATTAAATTGTCATCGTTAAACAGTTAAAAAAACAACAAATTTTCTGCTGCCACGTTTTTTTTCTTTTATAATTTATTTATTTATTTATTTATATTATGATGCGAAATTATTTTTTTCTCGTATTTGAAAAAATTTTCTTTTTATTATTATTATTAATACTCCGAGAAGTTCACGCGAGGGAGGGAAGGGGAAAGGAAATGCCATAAATCGGGGAGACATTGATAATAATAATAATAATAATTTCGAAAGCGATCGATAAATAAATCATTTTACTACTACTCGTGTAATAAATTTAAAGAATATTTTTTTTTTCTTCAGTTTTTTGTTCATAATTTATTCTTTCTGCTTTTTCCCTATTATTATTATCATCATTATCATCATCATCTTCATCATCATCATCATCATCATAGTGATCGTGATCGTGATCGTCGTCGTAGTCGTCATCGTTTTTGATTACGCGAAAAAGTTTGGAAAAAAATAAAAAATAATTAATCAAATGAGACGATATTTACTAGAACAATCGATGATCCACTTCCGTTTCCGGTTTCCGGTTGCTCTTATCAAACGTATATACCTCCTCAAAAAATTATTTATAATCATCGTAAAGGAATCATAAATTTTCAAACGAATGTGATATGATTTATTGGAATATTAAAAAGAAAAAAAACGGTTTAAAGTTTTTCTGTGAATTCATTTCCGGTTGTTTTCACACATCCTTCTTCATCTTCTTCCTCTTCTCCATCGACAATTTCGTAATTTTCCTATATCGAAAGAAATCGATTTTCTAGAATATTCTAGTTAAATTCTACGGGGAGAGGGAAGGAGGAGGAGAAGGGGAAAAACGTTTGTTGCGATAATAATAATAATTTGAAAAAAATGACGTCGTAAAATTTTTTTGATTGACCATCGTTAAAATTTTACGTTGATATTTAATGAAATGAAAAAAAAAAAAAAAAATGGCGTCGTTTCGAATTTTCACACGGAAAAAAAAAAAAAATTGAAAACTCGGTGGAAAAAATAATGAAATTTTTTTTTTATTTTAGAGTTTGGAAAGTTTGGTGGAAACAAAGCAGATGGGACAATTATCATTTCATGAGAGAGATGCTGCGGCGAGAGGAGAGGGTTGAAATGATGCTGGGATGCTCCTTCGGGGCTTTCACGATTCGCGCATGTTGGATTTTCCTATTTCCACGTCTCTTTTTTTCCCCCCTTTTCTTCTCTTCCCTTCCACTCTTTCATTCCTTCCCCTCCCTTCATTTCTATCTTTTATCTTTCTCGATTCGACGACGTCGTCGTCGTCGTCGTCGTCGTCGTCGTAACTATCTTCGGGGATGATTTCGTTTTCTTTTTTTTTTCTTTTTTTTTTTCTTATTACACTTTATGAAATAAGTAAAAAGAAGGGAAGGAAAACGGGGGGAGAGAGAGAGAGGAAGAGGAATAGGGAGAAAGGGGAGCGGAGAAAATTTTTCTTTTTTTTTTTAATTTTTTTTATTTCATTTCTAAATAAAAAATTTTATTTTTTTATTTAAAATTCCTCGGAGAAAACTTTTTAGAAAATTCGGATTAACTAACTACTTTTCCTGGAAAAACTTGTCGTAATTCTAGAAAGAGAGAGAAAGAAAAAGAAAGAGAGAGAGAGAGAGAGAGAGAAAGGAAAAATTGTTAATTCCAATCGTTTTCTTTCGTTTTTCGACGTAGAAAAAAAAAAAAAATTTTTTTTATTTTTATTAAAAAAAGTGTAAGAAGAAAAGAGAAGAAAAAGGAAAAAAAGTGTCACGAAAAGGAAATCAAATTTTATTTAAACCGGAAATAAAATTTTGAAAAAAATTTTTTCTTATATAATAAATTTTATTTGATCATAAAATATTTTCTTCTTTTTTCTTTTTCTTCTTACACGACAAATTTTTTTTTTTTTTCTGCTCCTTTATCATTTTCTAACCCCTAATGTTTTGACCTTAAAGTGATGAATCAATTTCACCGTCGTCAATCAAATCCTTCACAAGGGGTGATGATGATAATGATGATGATGATGATGATGATAATTTTATTTGCGGTCATACAACAACAACAAAAAAAAATCCCCGACGGAAATTGTATCGAAAAATTTTTTTTTATTTTCTCGAATCTTTTTCCTTTTTTTTTCTTTTCCTAATTCTTTGGAATTTATTGTTTTCCACTTTCTCTCTCTCTCTCTCTCTCTCTCTTTCTCTGTCAACATCAACCATTTTTTAATTTGTCTTCTTTTCTTTTTTTTGTTTGAAAATAAATATTTTCATCTCGTTACACGCACACACGCGTTCGATTCGATATTCGATAAATCACAATCGATAGTAATTAAATTAGCAAAAAAAAATTTACGATTCGGGAAAACTTTTTTTCGTTTTATCCTATTTCCTGGAAAACATTTCGTTCATCCTAGAATATTAAATTTGTCTATTATTATTATTATTATTATCATTATTATTATTGTTTGATATCCAATACGTAGAATTAATGCGGTCGGAATTAAATTATAGTTTTTGTTTTTTCTTAAAAAGAAAAACGTTAGGAATCGTTTAAATATTATTATTATTATTATTAAATAGTTCCACGTATATGAGAAAAACGTGTCACTAGATTTAAGTTAAAAAAAAAATTTAAAGAGAAAATAAATAATAATAATAATAAAATGTTTTCCAACCCACCGGTAATGGACAATTAATTTGCGGATAAATAAAAAAAAAAACAAAAGGGAAATAAATAATAATAATAATAACAACAACAACAAAATTTTTTTTTTTTTGTAAAATCAATAGCGAACTCGTGAGGGGGTGTTGCCAACCAACCAAAAAAAAAAAAAAAAAAAGAAATGAGGAATAAAAAAGAAAAAAATCTTTCAACGTCTATAATTACCGATGGCGCCCTTTTGACTTTTTAACACTGTTATTTTGTGTGTTAAAAAAAAAAATCAGACGAAAAACGCCAAATAAAGTCTCCAGCCACGTCTTTCTCTCTCTTTCTTCCCCTCCCCCTCCCCTCCTCTCTCTCTCTCTCTCTTTATTTATCCTTCCTTTCTCTTTCAACTTTTTATTCTCACGCATTTTTTTCTTCTTTTCTCTTAAGAAATATATTATTATTATTATTAATAATAATAATAATCAAAATAAATAAATACGTTATAAATAATATGATGATAATGATGATAAATTCAAATAAAATTTACAATCGCCATTTTTATTATTATTATTATTATCAAAGGTAAAAGGATTTGAATTTAAGGTTTGCAAAAGGTTTTTTTATTAATTAAATGAATTTAACCCACGGAAGTTTCTTCTGTACAAAAAAAAATTTTTTCATCATCGTGACAATAGACAAAATGGGAAAAAATGGGGAAGAGGAGAAGGGGGGAAATGATGAGGGTTTTCCGGTTCGTTAGGAAAATCGACCGATGTTCAACACTTTCGAATTCTCTTTTTCTGATTCTCTCTCTTGTTTGTCGTGTTTGTCGTGTCGTCGACAAAATTTTACTTTTTTTTTTAATTTAAAATTTATCTAATGACACGACACAATAATTAAAAAATTTTTTCCTTTTAAAAAAAAACGAAGGCGGAGAAAGGTTCGATACCTCATCGTCGTCTTCATCTTCGTTTTCGACGTCGTCGTCCTCACCGTCGTCGTCGTGTCTCTCGAATATTATTTATTATCATTATCATTATCATCATTATTATTATTAATCAAATATTTTTTTTATTTTATAAAATTATTATTATCCATTTTTACCTTTTTTTTTTTTTTTTTTTTTTTTTGGATGAAACCGAACCGAAGCGAACGGAGCATCAAAAACCCTAATTACAAAGGTTTTAAGCAATATGAGGCATAAATGACCGATGGTTATAGGAAGAGGGGGGAGAGAGGGGGAGAGAGAAGAAAAAGAAAAAAGAAATAAAAAAATGTTAAAAGATGCGGTTAAACGATTTGTTAAACGTGAGATGACTAATGCATTTAATATTTATTTGATTTTTCCTTTTGGGCACACCGTTAATTATACCTTATGTCTACTCAACTAATTTTTGAATCCTCCCACTATCATCTTGTAATAATAAGGTAACAATTTGTGTGTGTGCGTGCGTGCGTGCGTGCGTGCGGGGTCTATGCGTTAAAGATAACGAGAAAAATTTGTTTGCGGGAAAGAGAGGAGTGTGCGTGCGTGTGTGTGTGTGACCATAATCGGGTTAAGAGAGAGAAAAAGAGAGAGAAAGGTTTATTGTTATTGTTGTTGTTTCCTTTTGGATAGTGAAAAGGAAAAAAAAAGGACAAATTTTGGTTTTGGTCTCATGGGTACACCGATACGAAGGGTATAACTAAACGGTTTATCATATCAATGAGTATTATCAGTATGATCTTGTTATCATCGTGAGGAAGACAAAGATAGAAATATATAATGTTGTTTCACGTGCGTCACGCGTGGGGGGGAGGTTTGTTAAAATGTCCTTCTTCCCTTTGGTAAATTATGTTGTCCCCTGAGAATTATTTAACTTTTCTACGAGTGGTAAATTTTATTTTTATCATCCCGAAGGATAGAAAAAAAAATTTTCCTCTTTTTTATTCTGCCGGATTTTGAATTGGGGAGCAATGTGGGGGGAAGGCACCTACCTTATGGACGGATGAACGTTTGTTATCATTTTACCTGATTGATTGCATGTCGAACGTTTTTAATCGGATTATTTTTTAAATTAACATTAAGATAGAAAATTAAACAAGTTATTTACACGTTTGATTTTTAATTACACGTGTAAAAATCGTGTCATTAGAATTTTTAAAAAAAACCAAACGATTTGAATGTTGGTTTTTCTCGTTTGAACGTAAAAGAAAAATCTAAAAGAGAGGAGGGAGAGAAAAAATAATTTTTTTTTTTTTCTAGAAATTTCGAATCGATTTTTTTTTGGGGGGAAAGGGGGGATAAGAGATTTTCGGGGAATAAAAAATAAAAAAAAAAAATTTTCAGTATTAATTGGATTATCGTCGAAAGAATTTTTTTTTTTATTTTTTCGGAAGGGGGATTTATTTACCGTTTTTTTGGATTATTTCCCACCCACTCACCCCCCATTCACTTCTTCCCCTCTCCCCTCGTGGGTGGTATATAATTTAATCTCGTTTTATCCATTTTTTTGTTAAAAAAAAAAAAAAAAATTTCAAAACGTACAACAAAATTCAGTAAAT
Organism: Pediculus humanus corporis; assembly: GCF_000006295.1. Classification (NCBI taxonomy): domain Eukaryota; kingdom Metazoa; phylum Arthropoda; class Insecta; order Psocodea; family Pediculidae; genus Pediculus; species Pediculus humanus. Next base: position 138,008 of record NW_002987863.1, on the reverse strand, counting down.
AAATAAACAAATAAATTTGTTATAAATGCTTCACCTGTTGTGTTTGTTGTTGTACATCTTTTGAATTCGAGTGTTTTCTAAAGGTACGATAAAAAAAAAAGAAAAAATTTTTATTCCCACGAGTTTTTTCCTTTTTTTTTGTATTGTTGGCATCGCCGAAAGAATATTATTATTTTTGCAAAAGATTTATCCAATTTTTTTTTTTTTAACTTTTAAAATTTTCTTACCTACCACGTTTTTATTAAGAGAGTAGAGAGGTATTTATAATGAGAGAGAGAGAGAGATTGATAGAAAGAGAAACAAAGAGAGTTAGAAAGGAACAGAGGTAGAGTAAAGGGAGAGAGAAAGAGTACAAAGGTATAAAAGAAGGATGGAATAGAGAGAGAGACACACACGAAGAGAAGAAGAAAGACAAGTAAAGAGAGAAAGAAACAGAGAGAGAGAGACAAACAGATACAAAGTGACAGAGATAGAGAAAGATAGAGAGAGACAAACAGAGACAAAGTGACAGAGAGAGGGACAAAGAGAGGAAGAAACAGAGAGAGAGACAAAGTGACAGAGAGAGAGAGACAGAGACAACGTGACAAAGAGAGAGAGAGAGAGACAAAGTGACAGAGAGAGAGAGACAGAGACAACGTGACAGAGAGAGAGAGAGACAAAGTGACAGAGAGAGAGAGACAGAGACAACGTGACAAAGAGAGAGAGAGAGAGGAAGCACAAGTCAAAAGTATTTTCTACAACATAATTACAAAACAAATTTTTTTTTTTTTGTTCAGTTACGCCTATGTTGTTTCCGATGGTCGTGGCACAGGTACAAATTAAAAAAAAAATCGTGGATCTCGTGCCTGATAGCAGTTAAGAAAAAAATACAAAAATGAGACTACAAGTATCTACCCTAAGGGTTAGTCGTCCATTACCAGTCGTCCAGTATTTAAAATATTTTAAATTTTTTTTTTTAAATATGTAAAAAAAAAAGGGTTGAAAAGCGAGAGAAAGAGAGAGAAAGATAGAGAGAGAGAACATCCCTTTTTTTTAATGGGTAATTACCATTTAGATTTTTTTAAAAAAAAAAATTATCTTCTGCTGATTTGCCCGAGGATCGCACAACTTGCCCCCCGGTATATGTGTCCAAAAAATGCACGAATTTTTACCCCCTCATGTTTATGACGTGAGAATTTTTTTTTTTTTTTGTATCGAGACACACACACACACACCTTCTGGGAATTCGTGAATTTTTCTTTCCAACCCCCCGCCCCCCACTTCCCGAGGTTTTTTATTTTTACTCCTACGAATCGGGGGGGAAGGAAAGAGTAAAAGTAAAAAAATTTTTTTTTTTGAAAAATGGTTAGAGGGGGGATAGGTAGGATAGCCTTTAAATTTGAGATTTTTTTTTCACATCGTGCGTGTCTTTAGATTCCGATTCGTCGTGGAACCAAAAAAAATTTTCTTTTTTTTTAAAAGATTTTTTTTAATCGTGGAATTAGATTATCGAAACAATTACGCGAGCGTGAATGATAAAATTTAAATTTTTTCTTTTTTTTTTTTTCCTGAATACGTCACGCTGTCGTACCTTAATAATAATAATAATAATAATAATTTGTATTGTTTTCTTCTCGACTACATATTTTTTTTATTTTATTGCCCTTTATCCGTCCCTGTTTTCTTATTTTTTTTTTTTTTTTCATAAATAAAAATTTATCCTTACGGCGTTCACGAGTTTTCTTTCTTATTTCCAACTCCGTTTTTTTTTATTTTTAATATCGCTTCTTTTCTCTCTCTCTCTTTAAATCCGTGAAAGCACATCCATACTTTCATTTAATACGCACGCACGCACTCACGCACTCACTCAGTGAAACAAAAAAAAAATTTTTTATCCTAACTCGTGTGCTCACATCATAAACGTTCTCGAACATTTACCATAACACTCCTTAGTTCTTATCAAATTTTTTTTTTTAATATTATAATTATTATTATCATTATTATCATTATTATTACAATATTAAATTTATTGCCACGTCATTTTTTTTTGCAATATTCACAAAAAGAAATTATATAGTTTAATATAGTTGTTTATATATATATATTTGAAAAAATTTGTAATGAATCATAAATAAATTTTCCTTCGAGGAATTATTTTTTTTAATAATAATAATGATAATGATGATGATGATGATGATGATGATGATGATGATGATAATAATAATAATAATAATAGTTGTACTCTCGCGTTAAATTTATTTAAAATAAAATATTTTTTTTGCGATGGTTCAAAAAGGTTTTGAAAAACTCCGTTAACTGCCTCTTTAATAATAATAATAATAATAATATGGATTATATAAAAAAGAAGGGAAAAAAAATGGCGGTCGGACGCGGCGGCGGACACCACCGCCGACACCACCCAAAAAAAAAAAAAAAAAAAGGTTATCTTGTCTTAAGGCACGTTAATGTCCTACATTACAAGTGCTGCGTGCTTTTTTTTTTTTTTTTGTTAAACATATCTCACTCAATTATATGTTTTACTTATTATAATTATATGTTTTAAAATTTTCTTTCTTTTTTTTTTTTTTTTATCTTTTTTGTTATGTTTTTCACCCACGAATATTTTTTTTTTTGTTTTGTTTCGGTTTCGAGAAGGATTTGTTGTTGTTGTTTTCGTGGAAGGTTTGAAGGATAATGTTAAAAAAAAAAAAAAACGATTTAACGGTATCACGCGACGATTATGTGACGACGGTTATGAATTCGTTCTGAAACCACGATCGGAAAGTAAAAAAAAATTTATTTACTCTATGACTTTGTCGAAGGCGTTGGGAAAAAGGGATTTGCATCGTTTACGAAAAAAAAATTTAATTAAATTTAAAGGTACGAGGGATACGAGAAAGAACAACAAACAACAACAACAACCGAATAAAACCTGAAAAATTAATTAAACAGAATCTTATAAAAAAAAAAAAATCCCCGGCGGTTTGCCACGTGATCAAGTCATGCCTCAAGTTTTGCCCTCAGGTATCGTAAGTATGGCGTAATACGGTTGATTTTTTAAATGTTTAATAAAGTGACGCTTAATGGGTTTCTGGCCGTGTTTTGGCTAAAGCGTGCCTTTTTCAGCTACCGTAATTTAATTCGGCATGTTAATTATTGGTTTTGATTCTTCTTCTTTTTTTTTTTTAAATATACTCGCGTTGTTTGAATTTTTTTTTTTTTTGAATGTAAAGAATGATGAAAACGTAATTTGTTTTAAAACCTTTTTCAAAAGAATTAATTATAGATGTTTATTGTTTAATTTTATATATCGTCTTTATTTAATATATATTTCTTTAGATAATTTTAAATCCGCCATTTTGATTTTGGTCGCGTACGGGGTGTGTGTGAGAAAATGAAAGCTTTGCTGTTTTTTTTTTTCTCTTTCTTCTTCTTCTGGTTGGGGGGGGGTTTCAATTTATTTCACGAGGAGAATTTCGTACGTTACCTAAGAATTTTAAAATATTTTATTTAGTTTTTCTTACGTTATATGAAAAAATAATAAATAAAAAAGAAAAAAAAAGGTCGACTTATTTTGTTTTCGAAGGGGAAAAAAGAATTGCAGCTACATCTATCGGATAATTTTATAACTAAAATAATAATAAAAACGCAACGTTGCCATTCAACATAGCAACAAAACTATAATGAAAAAAGAATTGCAGCTACATCTATCGGATAATTTTATGACTAAAATAAAATAAAAACGCAACGTTGCCATTCAACATAGCAACAAAACTATAATGAAAAAAGAATTGCAGCTACATCTATCGGATAATTTTATGACTAAAATAAAATAAAAACGCAACGTTGCCATTCAACATGGCAACAAAACGATAATGTATTATATTGAAACACGTGTGCTTCTGCTTTTGCTGGTGTTTACGTGAATGCACTCGATGTAAAAAAAAAAAAAAAAAAATTAACTCGGATTGAGAGATTATAATATATTAATATCGAAAAGAGAATTGATAATAATAATAAAATATATATATAGATAATACAACTCGGTCGAATTGATTAATTTTTTTTTTTTTTTTTTTTAATAATAACTTTTACATACATCGATAATAGAGTAAGTGTCAAATTTTTACTCTTTGTTTATTATCATGATTACTTTTAAGTTTTCAATTTTGTAACATGATTATGAAACTAATGAAAATTTTAATTGGAACAATCGTTTATCATTATTTTTTTTTTTTTTTGGAGATTTAGATTTTGTAAATATGTCAGATATAGCGGATTGGTTTAAAAGCTTGCCTTTTTTTACAAGGCATTGGCTGGGATTCACTGCGTTGTTTTCACTACTGGGAAGATTCAAAATAATAGATCCTCTTTATTTAATTATAACATACGATTCCGTCGTTAATAAATTTCAAGTAAGTTATTAAAACATACATGAAGTCGAATAAATTCTCTTTAAAAAAATTCTCTGATTTTTTTTTCGCTCTTTTTTTTTCGCTCTTTTTTTTTTTTTTTTTTTTTTTTTTTTTGCAGATATGGAGGTTATTTACATCAGTTTTTTTTTACCCAGTCGATGCCATGACTGGCCTACATTTTTTATTCAATTGTTATTTTCTCTATAATTATTCACTCAGATTAGAAATGTCCGTTTATTCTGGCAGGCCAGCCGATTATGCTTTTCTTTTATTATTTTCATGGATATGCACTGTGATATGTGCCCTCATATTTAAGTTTTACGTAAGTAAAATTTTTTTTCAAAATTAATATAAACTCGATTCTTTATCATGAGAGAGAGAGATTAAAAAATTATTGGGTTGGCAAAAAGATAATTACGAATTTTTTAAGAAAACAAAAAACGATTTATTAATTATGTCAAATTATTTTTATCTATTATGTTATGACTATTATTATTAGTGACCTTTTGACATTTTTCGGGTAGTATCATTTTCCTTTTTTCATAAAACTCTTTAGTTTTAGGAGCAAAAAACTGGTCCAATGCAGTTTTGACCTCATTGTCGTTTTGGAATTTTTGTCCATTCAAAAAATTTTTTAGGAATCGGGAAAAATGATTCTCATTTCGAGTTAGGTCGGGACTTTAAGGAGGATGCAGCAAAACATTCCAGCCTAGCTCCAGTAGTTTTTGTCCAGTGGCTAAAGATGGGGAGGGCTTGGCATTATGGTGGTGAAAGACAATTCCTTTGCTATTGGCTAGCTCTGATCGTTTTTCTTGGATGGTATCATTTAAATTTGTCAATTGTCCAATGTAAACCTCTGAATTTATGGTCTGACTTCGTGGCAGCAGCTCAAAGTTGACTATGCCTTTGTAATCCCACCAAAATGATAACAATAACTTTTTTGGTGAATGTCACTCTTAGAAGTTCTAAGGTGCCTGTTTCCCTGCCTAGACCAGGATCTTTTCCTCAAAAAGTCATCATAAACAACCCACTTTTCATCTACGGTGACCATTCTTTCAAAAAAGGGTCATTCTCATTGGTCATTTTTCAAAGGAAAATCTCCAGAACGGAATTTCGCAAACCAGTTTTGACACTGCCGTTCTATTAAGGTTCCATCACCCTACACGGCCCACAACTTTTTATTGGCTTGTGAAGCATTAACACCCTTCAGACCCTTCACCCTTCATGTCTGTACAAAAACGTAAACGTACTCAAAAAAAAAAATGGACAAATTATCTGTTGGTGGAAAATCCGCAGTTACTTAGTTGCCAACCCAATAAATGTGTTTGATAAATGTAAAATTTTCTATTATATTCAAATCTTTATTATTTAACAGTTTTTAATGGATTCATTAGTTATGACCGTTTTGTACATATGGTGTCAGTTAAACAAAGAAGTTATCGTTAATTTTTGGTTTGGCACAAGTTTCAAAGCAATGTATTTACCATGGGTTTTATTCGCATTTAATTTCATTATTAACGGAAGAGGAATGCTTGACATAATAGGAATAATTATCGGTCACCTTTTCTTTTTCCTCACTTATCAATATCCACTGGAGTTCAATGGAGCCACACTGTTGAGAACTCCACAATTTTTGTAAGTCCATGAAATGTGGATTTTTTTTTTTTTTCTTGGGATCTCTTTTAAAAGTTTCCGATTTTACTTACCTTTTTCCATTTTTTTCAGGTACAAATTTTTTCCAAACGAAAGAGAAACTTCGAGGTTTGGTCAAACACCGATAAGAAGGCCAACAAATCAAGATCAACAACCAAGAGGATCTGGTCACAACTGGGGTCAAGGTCAAGTTTTGGGGAGTCAGTAAATCAATCAAGGGGATTATTCAAACAAACTTAAAACTTGGAAAATTTCGTTTTTTTTTTTTTTTTTTTTAATTAAAAATTTAAGTAAAACCAAAAAAAAAAATATTTTAACATGTTTTGTGAAAATCTAATGAGATTTTTATATATATACATATAAAAAGCGTCGTAATTGAATGTATTAATTAATTAAATTTAAAGTTTGTAATTAAATGAATTAAATGTGTAGATAAAATATTTAATGATGATGATGATGATGATGATAATGATGAGAATAATGTAATAATTTTATTAAGTTTGCCTTTTTAGTAAAAAAAAAAAAAAAAAAAAAAAAAACAAATAATTGGCGAACAAAAAAAAAATTTTTGTTAATAAATCAAAAATAAATAATATATATATATAAACAATTAAAATATATTATTGAACATTTTTATTTATTATTTAATCATCATCAGGTATGCTTCATGCCTGATGAATAAGTTTCCTCTTGTTATAACCTATGACATCACCACGAGACCATATTTTTTTACCTAAAAACTTAAGTAATCTGAAGGCAGTTCAGAATTTTTCTAGTGTTAATTAAAATTCTAATTAAAAAATATCGAAAAATTTGGCTCTGAAGTATCAAAAAAACATAAGATCCAAGGAGGTATACATTGGATTCCCGCTTAAAATAAAATGTGTGCCAGGTAAAATATACATGGTCGTCCTACTTAGCGTAAACAGTAAACAAGGTCGACCTTGGTTGAAAAATCGTGACCATGAAAATTTTCACAAAATTGAAATGTAAAACTAATGGCCTTGGAATCAAGGTCGACCTACTTTAGAATAAATCGTAAACGTTGGATTTTCGCGCTCAAGGTCATTTTTAACTTAATTTTTAATCGAAAATTTTTTTCCGATTTATCCGTAAAACATAAGATCCAAGGAGGTAAAGGGTAAAATAAAATTCAATCAATGGATTTGCATTTAAAATAAGGAGTACAAAATAAAAAATAAATAATTAATATAAAAAAAAATAATTATATTACAATAAATTAGACTAAATTACAAAACTTTTGATACATGCATAACTTCTTATAACTAAATCACTAAATAAAATTATTAAAAATTAATTTAATAAGTTGACATGATGTAAACGCATGCCAACTTATTCAATTTTAATTATTATTATTATTATGGTCACTCTTAAACACGACAAGGATCTTATTCTGGTATGCTGCTTCTATTTGTCGTAATCCTCTTCCTCCATCTTTCCTGCTGACATACAATCTATCCACATCAGCTTTTGGATGTAACGCACTATTCATGGTTAATATTTTCCTTGTCCTTCTGTCTAGGTGCGTGATTTCTTCTTTTGTCCAGTCTACTAGGCCAAAACTATATTCTATTACTGGAACAGCTAATGTGCCGATGGAGTTTAACTTATTTCTTCCATTCAGTTCCGACTGTAATATAAGCCTCAATCTTTTAAAATATTCTTTCTTCAATCAAGGTTTAATTTCTTTGTTGGCTACCCCAAAATTTTCTTCAATCCCCAGATATTTGTATGTTGATCCAGGGTCCAATTCTTTAATAAGTTCTTCTTCTGAGTCTTCTATATTTTCTTCCATTTTAACTTTCCTCCGACAATATTAACTTTTGCACATTTTTCCAAACCAAATTTCATGTTGATGTCAGAGGAAAAAGTTTGTATCGTCCTTAACATTTTCTTTAGTTCTTCTTCGCTCTTCGCATATATCTTCAGGTCATCCATGTACAACGTATGGGTGATTTTCCTGCTTCCCTTGCAGAGATCCGCTCCACCCAATTGGGATAATCCCCTCAACCATGTGGAAGGCATTCCCGAGGTATCACTTTGGTCTGCCTCCCATATTACACATGTACATATACATACATAATTTAATACAGTATTCATGTTAGAGTGAATTTATATTCAGACAAATGAGAAACATTTGATCTTTCTGCGACTATCTACGATAATCCCAACAGTGAAAATTTCTTTCGTCTAATTGAAGATATTTTGTACAAAGGTTTAATTCTTTGTTCCAATCAGGTTTGGGTAAATTGTCCAATATTTATATTCTATGATGCCAACTACCATATGATTTTGGATTTACTCTCTGGCACTGTTCTGTCAATTGTAAATCTTTTTCCAATAGTTATTGATAACTTTCCAAATCCTAGTCGTTTTTCAACGACAAAAATATTTCTCTTCTATAATTACCGGTGAGATTTAAACCTTCTTCGTCGTGTATTTGTGAAGAACGTTTTTCTAATATTTGATTCATTATCTTTTTAAATTCTACTGCCTTTTTCTGTTTTTTTTTGCCTACCGATTTCTTAATGTTCTTCTGTCGTTCTTATTATGACTCTCCCGTGCATTTTGTAATTTCTTTAAAAACAAATTTTACGATTTTTATTTGAAATTAGTACGGGAAAAATTACTCACGATGGGAAACAGTAAAAATAATAGTAATATGTAAAGAACCATAGACGTAAATTTAAACTTAATTATATAGATGATAAATAAAGTGTCATTAGAAAAATGTATTTCACTTTAACGTGGAACTTATAAAAATATGGAGGCTTTTAACGTAGCCGATACATGAATATTTTCGTTAAATAATTTGTTTTATGTAAATTATTGGGTTGGCCAGTAAGTAACTGCGGATTTTACCAACAGATAGTTTCTGTTAAAGTTAGTCAACTGTTTTTACTGTTAGATAGTCAACTGGTTTGCGAAATTCCGTTCTGGAGATTTTCCTTTGAAAAATGAGGAGCACTCCGGGCGTCCATTGGAGGTTAATGATGAGCAAATAAAGGCCCTCATTCATTATGATCGGCATAGTTTGACAAGGGACGTTGTAAAGAAGCTAGATGTGTCACATACGTGCGTCAAAAACCGTCTGCGGCGTCTTGGGTACCAAAAGAAGCTTGATGCGTTACTTTGGGGAACGTTAGTTAACCGGGCGACTTGGTCTTGGGGATATGCTTCTTAAACGCAATGCGAATGACCCTTTTTTGAAAGAATGGTCACCGGAGATGAAAAGTGGGTTGTCCATGATGACTTTTTGAGAAAAAGATCCTGGTCTAGGCAAGGAAACAGGCACCTTAGAACTTCTAAGGGTGACATTCACCAAAAAAGTTATTGTTATCATTTTGGTGGGCTTACAAAGGCATAGTCAACTTTGAGCTGCTGCTGCCACAAAGTCAGACCATAAATTCAGAGGTTTACATTCGACAATTGACAAATTTAAATGATACTACCCAAGAAAAACGATTAATGCTAGCCAATAGCAAAGGAATTGTCTTTCACTATGATAATGCCAGGCCATCCCCATCTTTAGCCACTGGACAAAAACTACTGAAGCTAGGCTGGAATGTTTTGCTGCATCCTCCTTAAAGTCCCGACCTAACTCGAAGTGAGAATCATTTTTCCCGATTCCTAAAAAATTTTTTGAACGGACAAAAATTCCAAAACGACAATGAGGTCAATTGTACTACATTGGACCAGTTTTTTGCTTGTAAAACTAGAGTTTTATGAAAAAAGGAAAATGATACTACTTGAAAAATGTCAAAAGGTCACCAATAATAATGGACATTAAAAAAAAAAAAAGTTGAAAAACAGCAAAAATTAGAAGCGGAACAGAAACGACGTCAAAAACATCAAGTAAAATTAAACGGATATCCGTTATTTGATTGAAAACGTTTTCTTGAAAAAATTTTTAATTATTTTTTTTTTTTTTAAAGAGGAATATTTGGCTGCCGTGCAGCAACATTCGAAAGATTTCAAAGAGCATCACCAAGAGCATCAAAGAGCATCAAAGAGCATCAAATAATTTGGCAAAAGTGGCTAGGTTAAACAAAGCCGTATTGAATTATCATGCGAATGTGGAGAAAGAACAGAAGAAAGAACAGGAAAGAATCGAAAAAGAACGTATGAGACGTTTAATGGTCGAAGAAGAAGGTTACAGGTAGGTTGAGCGAGAAAGAGAGAGAGAGAGAAAACAATTCAAAAAGTTTAATTTAGTTATAATGTATGTTTTTCCTTTTTTTTTTTTGTTAATAGAAAATTAATCGATCAGAAAAAAGGTAAACGTTTGGCTCTTCTTCTCTCTCAAACCAATGAATACATTAGCAATCTTACAGAAATGGTTAAACAGCATTAACGTTTTGTTAACAACGTACGAATACGTCATAAAAGGCAAAGGAGTGTTGGCAAAGGTAACTTGTCTTGAGAGCATTGAAATAATTTATTAATTTCTCTGTCTCTCTCTGTCTCTTTCTGTCTGTCTCTGTCTCTCTCTCTGTCTCTTTCTGTCTGTCTCTGTCTCTCTCTGTCTGTCTGTCTCTCTGTCTCTTTCTGTCTCTCTCTGTTTCACTCTCTGTCTCTCTCTCTGTCTGTCTCTCTATCTCTCTCTCTGTCTGTCTCTCTATCTCTCTCTCTGTCTGTCTCTCTGTCTCTCTCTCTCTTTGTCTGTCTCTCTCTCTGTCTCTTTCTGTCTCTCTCTCTGTCTCTTTCTGTCTCTCTCTGTCTGTCTCTCTCTGTCTCTTTCTGTCTCTCTCTGTTTCACTCTCTGTCTCTTTCTGTCTCTCTCTGTTTCACTCTCTGTCTCTCTCTCTCTTTGTCTGTCTCTCTCTCTGTCTCTCTCTGTCTGTCTCTCTCTCTGTCTCTTTCTGTCTCTCTCTGTTTCACTCTCTGTCTCTCTCTCTGTCTCTCTCTCTCTGTCTCTCTCTGTCTCTGTCTCTCTCTCTCTCTCTCTCTCTCTGTCTCTCTCTCTCTGTCTGTCTCTTTCTCTCTTTCTCGTGTTTAACTTTTGGTTTTTTTGTTGGTTTTAGCGATGGAAGAATTCTCAGCGAACCTTTCATAAAATTACCTTCTAAAAATAAATTACCGGATTATTACGACATAATAAAAAAACCTTTGGATATCAAGAAAATATTTAATAGGATAGAAGATGGAAAAGTAAGCTGGGTGAGGGGTGGGAAGGGGGGGAATAGAAAAAAAGGAGGGAAAAGTTTCATTCTGACTCTTGTCATTGTTGTTTCAGTATTCGGATTTTGACGATTTGGAAAAGGATTTTACTCAAATGTGTAAAAATGCTCAAATATACAACGAAGAAGCTTCTCTAATACACGAAGATTCGATCGTACTTCAATCCGTGTTTACGAACGCGAGACAAAGATTGGAACAGGATGCGGAAACGGATGAGGATAAAGGTGATGATGAGAGAATCCCGTCGTTCGGATTTTATTATTTGTCGAATTTTATTTATTTTGGATTTTTTAAATTTTCAGACGGAGGAGACGAGGATGGAAATTCCGAATCGGAATCCGTTAGAATGAAAATAAAAATAAAAAGTGGAAAAGGTGGAAGAGGAGGAGAGGGAAGAGGAAGCACGAAAAGGAGGAAAATTCAACCAAAGTACACGAATAGCGATGACGAAGACGAAAATGATTGAATGGATGAGGAAAAAAGAAGAAGAAGGAGGAGGAGGAGGTGGAAAAAGAAGAAACCAAAAGGAAAAGAAAAGGAAAGGAAGAAGAAAATAGAAAAAAAAAAAAAAATTTTTCGGTCGAAATGATTTTCGCAGCACACAATGCTTGGGAAATTCAAGTTTTTCTTTTCGTTTTTAATCTTTTCTTTTGGTTTTTCGTATAGAACGGAAATGACGTCGTCTTTTGCGGGGGGTAGAGAAGATAAAAGAGAAAAAAATGAATTAGGTTAAGAGAAATAATAATCTAAAAAAATGCTATTTTTTTAAATTTTTTATTTATTTATTTTAATTTCATGACTCGATGATTGATTTTAGATAATTTTATTATTATTATCACTGTCGATATTGTCATCAATATCATTATTATTATTATTAATGTTAGTCAAAGTATAAGAAAAACTAAAATAAGTATAAAATGTAATTCAATAATAATAAGTCAAATTTTATTTTATTTTATATGAAAACGCGTTTCGAGTTAAAACAAAATATTATTATTATTAAACTTATTGTGATCGTGCAGAAAAAAAAATTGATTTGAACGCCCTTTGTTCTTGTATGATTTTATCGTTTTAAGTTTTATTGTAAATTTATCCTCTCTCCCCCCCAATGAGAAAATGTAAACTTTTTTTTTTTTTTTCAATTTATTTATTTATTTTAATTTTATTGCATAAAATTACATGATGAATAATTATGGAAAAAAAAGACATAAAAAAATTTAATTTTAATAAAAATATAATTTATTATTGTGAATTAAAATTTATTTATTTTTTTTCATCCTTAATGTACATCCTTATACACAGTACACAAATTTCAATTTTCTACCTAAAAAACATCGAAAATTTTGGCCAAATGTATCAGAAAAACATAATACCCAAGGAGGTATAGAAAAAAATAAAATTCAAACAATGGATTCCCGCTTAAAATAAAATGTGTGCCAGGTAAAATATACAAGGTCGTCCTACTTAGCGTAAACAGTAAACAAGGTCGACCTTGGTTGAAAAATCGTGACCATGAAAAATTTCACAAAATTGAAATGTAAAACCAATGGCCTTGTATTCAAGGTCGACCTACTTTAGAATAAATCGTAAACGTTGGATTTTCGCGGTCATTTTTAACTTAATTTTTAATCGACGAATTTTTTTCCGATGTATCCGTAAAACATAAGATCCAAGGAGGTATTTAGTATATACAGTACATATTAAGATATAAAATATAAGATCCAAGGAGGTATATAGTATAATAAGATGCATCGTTGGATTCCCGCTTGTAAAAAAATGTGTATGTATTGGATTCTCGCTTAAAATCAGGCGCGGAGACTTTATAAACGAGAATTAATAAAATACGAGAATTTTTTATACTCTTATTGGTAAAATACGTTAAAATGTATCAGGCAAACATAAGAAAATGGAAGTAAAGAGTAAAATAACATAAAAATAGGGGGTTCACACTTAAAATTAGGCGTAAAATTAGTGTGACTGGAGGTATTGTACTTTATCATAATCAGGTCCTTGGGACCTGATATCATTTACTTATTTAATATATTTTACCCCCATTGCTTATTATTATTATTATACATCGTTTTTTAAAAAAAATCATTTCATTATAATAATAAATTTATTTTATTATTGAAATTAAAAACAATAATAACAACAACAACAAAAACCAAAAAAAAACAAAAAACAAATGGTTCACCTAATTATTTATTTATTTATTCTTATTTTTCTAAGGCAGTTTAATAAATAATAATGATAATAATGAAGTAATAATATCCGCGGTTAACAAATATCACACACACATATATTTTATTTATTTATAAATTCTAATTGATTAACATAATAATAATAATAATAATTATTATTATTATTATTGGAAGACATTTTTTGTTTTTTTTTTTTAAACATCTAATATATATATATATAAATATACTTAATAATAATAATGATAATATTATCATCAACAATATCAACAATATCAATTATTAATATTAATAATAATAATAATAATAATAATAATAATAATAATAATAAATAAGGGAAGGAAGTAAGTTGATTAAACAAACTTTTATTTGATATTTTTATGCAATAGTTCAATGGAAGACATATCATACAGCCTCGTAAATTATTATTATTATTATTATTACATATTATTTGGAAGACGAACGAATTTTTTTTTTTTTTTTTATTAAATTTGTTTTTTATAATTTTTTTTTTTTTTTTTATTGAAAAAATATAAATAAAATGTAAATTTAAAAGCTCTACTAAGTCGTTTACCTTGTTAATAAGCTAAATATACAAAAAAAAAAAAAAAAAACAGAAAAAGTATCATCGTTATTATCATTATTATCATTATTATATTAAAATGGAAGACCGATTTCGAATGCTTTTATCATGGCCGTTCCGGAATCGTAAACTCCGACGACGCCAAATAAAACACCCAAAAAAATGACGAAACAATCGTACCAGATTGTATTTCTATCAAGCGAATCTCTTTTCAATTTTAAATGAAAATAACAGGGCCATATAAATGACAACATGGTACCGGTAAAACTACCTATGAAACCCATGAGTATAACAAAATGGGGAATGGATATAGCCATCAAAACTGTAAATATAATGACGCCGACTTTAAATGCGAGTCCCCAAACCTGAAATAAAATAAAATAAAATAAAAAATGGCGGTTAAACAAAACAAAAAATGTTAAAAAAAAAAAAAAAAACTGATTTATTTGAATACTTTTAATTCTCCATCCAATGCCCAAATAGTTGGAAAAAGTGTATCCGGTCGTTTTCTAAAAAAAGAACGTTCTAGAAGTTCGCAAGCTGCATAATACGGTAGAGGATACGATAGCAAAGCTTTCAAAACTAAAAAAATATTGACCAATCCTTTGAATCCGGGTGAATGTAAATTATTCGTTATCACCTGAAAAAAAAAATATCGATCGATCCATCGAACGATTTTAAAATGTTTTTAAAAAAAATGATAAATGATAAAAGAAAAACTTGACGTACCTGTTGCGTATCGTTTTGAAACGTTAAAAAACACATGTAACCGAAAAGACTTTTAAATATGGCTGCCGCTATGTGTGACCAATTTAACATCCATGAAAATTTCGATGGATCGATCATGCTTCCTTCGAGTGTCGGTAAAAATATTTGTGACGTGTAACTGAAAACTATAACTCCCAAAGATATCGGAAAATTTTCTAAATCGATCGACCATTTTACTTTACCTGTTGAACAACAAAAAAATAAATAATTATTTTAATGATTTTTAAAAACGTTGTGGTGGGTGAGGGTGTGTGGGTTTGGGTGTGCGACACTCACTCCATCCCCAATCCGGAAGTTCGAGTAAACAATATCCGAGTATGACGGCGTTGATGACGAGATGAGACATCGTACACCAAAAACTTAAAACCGATACCATTTTAAGACTTTTTAAGAATCCTAATGGTATGAGAGTGATACCGGTCAACATCATCCACGATCTCGTATCCATGCTTCCTTCCGGAAACGTACCGATCAATAAATCACCGCAAACGACGACGTATAATATGCACGTCATGAGCAGTTCGATTATTTGTGCCATGCTAACTATCCTCGCTCCCCATACTTTACCGAAACAAGCTTTTGCTATTGAAACGTAGGAATCTCTTACTCTTACCATTTGACCCGTTGATAGATCTAACTCGTAAAGGCAGTCTACAAGTATCCTACCGGTGTAGCAACAGATATGAGCTATGCCAATCATTGCGGCTATGGCCCAATATCCACCTCTGAGAACTGCGAAGGGTAGGGATACTATAAACATCCCCTGAAACCGTTAATATATCATTACTTCCCATCCAGGGTGATATATCGAATCACCGGAAACACTCACACACACACACACACACACACATACAAACCTGTATAGCGTTTGTCACGTTCCAGGCAGCTTGCCATTCGTCGATTTTATGTCCTTTTTTAATTCCACCTTCACCGAATTCGCTTTCGGAAAAATCAATCGATGCCATGCTAGGCCCACCTTTTGTTTGTTGATAATTTTGCTGTCTTGTTATAAAACCATCTTCGGCAACACCTGCAAACAAACAAACAAAAAAAAATGAAAATTTCTTTTCGCCATGATGATGATGATAATGATGTAATTTAATATCGAACCCGTTGCTTCGTATCCTTCTTCTGCAAGCGTCGCCATTTCTGTATTTTCACCCCGATATTTTCCATCATTTTCATTGAACCAATTTTGTTTGTCGTCTTGTTCGTTATCGACTTGTTTGTTTTTTCTTTTAAGCAATTCCATGCAGGGTGAATTGTCCGGCATATAAGCTTTAACGGTTTCCCAAAATACGTTTAATGTAGCTTCCAAAGATGGAATTTGAAAACTTCTAAACGCGTTCATTTTTTCCCACTTTTTTTCTTTTTTCTTCTTTACGTAATCAAATATATTATTATTATTATTATTATTATTAATGGAAGACTTTTATCACATACAAATTATTATTATTATTTTTTAATATTGGAAGACTTGGATTTAAGCTGAAAAAAAAAAATGAATTTTTTTTCTCTCACTAACGACGACACGTTTAGCAAAAAAAATTTTTTTTTTTTTTCTTTGATTTTCTTACCTTTTTTTTTTTTTTTTTTCTCCAGGCTAAGAATCCATTTTGAATTTTTTTTTTCTGTTGCAAAACGACGAAAAAATTTTTTAAATAATTTTTATTATCCTATCATCGATCGTTTTTTGGAAAACATTTTTGTTTCGATATATATATATAAATAAATCTAAAATATTTATAAATAATTATATTTTAAAACGATATTTTTTCATTTTTTTTTTTTTTCAATATTAAATTTATTACTCTATGAAAATCTGATATGGAAAAATTATAAAAAATTAAAAACGGAAACGAAACGAAAAAAAAAAAACAAAACTATTGAAAATTGTTATACTTATGATAATATTTCCTTAATACTCCAGTCAGTTGCTGGAACCGAACAGATCAATGAATCCCTTTGACTTGAGCTTACAACAACATCTATCGGATTTTATTAAAACTATTTTGAATTTTCTTTAGTTTCCTTTTTCACCACCCCCCCCTTTTTTTCGAATTCGATCCGTTAAAATCGTACCTAATTTTCCTTTTTTTTTAGATTTACGAAAACGGTCAGATAATTAAATATTTATCTAATGTTCTGGATAAAAGCTATCAGAGCCGACGTAAAAGAAAAAAAAAGAAAATCATTACCAACTTAACGAAAAAAAAAAAAAAAAACAAAAAGCGGACACGGTTGGTGGAAAATTTTTACTATCAAAGATGGCGGTGGCAACAAAAAAAAATTTTTTTTACATTTCAAAATCTCTAAGATTATATTTTTTAATAAAAACAAACGCCATTTTGTTTTTAAAAAAAAAGAAAAAATTATTTCATTTTCCTCTTATCCGACCACGCTTCCCCCCTCCCCCCTTTGGTTTGTACGAAAAAATTATTAATAATATTAATAATAATAATAATTTATTTACAAACTTTTTTTTGTACAATTTATTAATTAAAACAATTTTTTTTTTAAATAAATAAAATTGAAAAAAACTTTTTTGGAAATAAAAAAAAGAAAAAGAAAAACTAAATTTTTAAAACGTTTGCGGTTAGCAAATCGTTTTATATTAACAACAGCAAAAACAAAAATTTTTTCTTTTCTTTTCTTTTCTCTAATCGATTTTTACAGTCTATGTCGTTATAAATATATACATATTATCATTAATAAATTTTATTATAAACGATGATGATAATAATTTCCGTTTCCTTTCGTGGTTAAAGCATAAAAAGGAAAATGTTTTTTTCCGAAATGGATTTTAAACAGAGAGAGAGAGAGAGAGAGATAATCAATAAAAATAATCGATAAATTTTTTACTAAAATTCTCTACGTCATGATATCAATTATTATTATTAATATTTACGCGTAAGAAAAAATGGCGAAAACGTTTATAAAAAAAAAAAAATTCAAAATCAAATTTTTTATCGTTTAAACTTTCAATTTTTTTTTTATCTATCTGCTTCCACGTTAATAATAAAATATTTCCAAAAGAGTAAATTTATTTAAATAATGCTTTTTTTTTTTTTTCTAAAACGATTTTCTCTCTCTTTGGCTTTGTAAAAAAAAAAAAAAGGTTTTAAAGGGAAAAAAAGAAAAAAGGCGGGAAAAGTGGAATCGGAAAAAACAAAAAAAAAAAAAAAATTTACGTCGGAAGGCGGTGGGTGGATGAGGGGAGGAAGAAGGGGAAGATGATGGAGAAAAACGTTGTTACTTCCATTAAAAAATTTTACATTTTTTTTTTTTTTTTTTCGAGAGAGAGAAGGAGGAGGATGGAGAGGGAGAGAGGGGGGAGGAGGGAGAGAGAGGGAGAGGAAGGGAGAGAGAAATAGTGTAAAAAAAAAGTAAAATAAATATTGAAAAAGTTAATAAAGAAACGAAATGAAAATTTTGTTTTTTTTGTTTTTTTTTTTTTTTTTTTTTTTTGGCGAAAGCACGATTTAACCCGTAAAATATATAATATCCGACATTTTTATTTATTTTGAGCAATTTAAATATTATATAATAATAATAATAATAATAATAATAATAATAATAATAATAAACGGTCATGTTGCATAAACATTTCGACTATTTCCTTCGTACTTTTTTTCAATAAAAAAAAAAAAAAAATTTTTTTTCCTAGTCTCACATTTTCATTCCGTCGAGAAAAATATCTCATCCTGTCTGCCTTCATCCTGAAAACGAAAAAAAAAAAAAAAATTTTTAATAGTTTAAACGTCGACTTTTAACATTTACAAAAAAAAAAACATTTTTCTTTTCCCCCTTCCTCTCACCACTCCCACCTCTCCCCTACCTCCTCTTTAAATTCAAATCGCAAAAGGATTAAAATTATCATCATTATCATTATTAACTTTTCCACAATGAACCGGAAAAAAAAATAAAACCGATCGAAGTCGCCATTTTTTTTTTTCGTTTGCGGTAAGAAATCGAAAAATCAAATCGAAAGGTAAGATTTTGAATGATCCTCCCTCTTGGATTCCCCCAATTCGGGAGGAGGAAAGTGGGGGAGGAAAATGCTGGAAAGGAAAAGAAAAAAAAAAGGAAAAAAGAAAAGTTTTTTCAAAAATTTTTTTTTCTTCTTTCTTTTATATAGAAAAAATTGAAAATAAGTAATAATAATAATAATAACAATAATAATAATAACAATAATAATAATAATAATAGTTTAATGTAAAGGAAAATTCAATCGTTTTGTCGTTCATTTGGCGCTAAAAAAAAATTTTTTTTTAATTTTTTTATATAACTTTTTTTTGGAAAAAACGAAACGAAATGAATTGTTAAACCATAGCAAAATAATAATAATAATAATAATAATAATAATAATAATAATAATAATAATGGATACGAGTCGAATTGTTTTTCTTTTTTTTATTTCGAAGTAAAAATTTATTCTTTTCGTTTTTTTTATTACATATTAAATAATCATAAGTTTTTTTTTTTTTTTTTTTTTTTTAGTTTAAAGTTTGTATTTTTGCGACAAAAATAACAATACGACATAAACCAAAAGTTGACAGCAGAAGGAAAAAGGAAAAAAGGAAAAAACTAAAACATTTATCATTTATGAAAAACAACCGACGCGACTTCACAGTCACGTATATAAAAAAAAAGGAAAATAAAATTCAGAGTGAATTTGATGAAAATTTTATTATGGGAAAACAACACGCAAACGTTTTAACGATAGCAAAAAAAAAAAAAAAAAACAAAAAATCGAACGATGATTTTAAACGTTTAAAATATTTAAAATGGTGAAACCATCGCGTTCGTTAAAATTTTTCACAAAAAAAAACACAAAAAAAAAAAACAATTTTCACGCGATTCGTTTTAAAATTTTGGCTTTTAAATAACAAAAAAACTTAAAAACCCTTTCTAATTGTTTTTAAATTTATTTTTAATGATTTCATAGAGTAACAAAAAAAAACAAAAACACTCTCATTTAACGTTAATTAAATAATAATAATAAAACAAAATTTCTAAAATTTTCTCTCTCTCTCTCTCTCTTTTTAACATCCATATGCTACACATCCTTCACATACAAACAATTTGTTGTTGTTGTTGTTTGTTTGTCGTCGTCGTCATCACATCCGCCATATTTAAACCGTTAAAAAAAAAAAAATTTTTTTTAACGTTTATAATTATTTATTTTATTTATATATAAAAAATTCGTTTTTATCCCCTCCATGTTTTTTTTTTCCGAGTCAAAAAAATTTTTTTCATCATTTTCATTCAACGACTAATAACGCCATTATGACGTCATTCACACACAAAAATTCCGTGCAAACGTTTATGTAACGGATTTTTATTTTTTTTAAATTTGGCGCCAAAAAAAAAGAAAATTTGTTTTCGTTTTTTTGTTTAAGTACTCTGTGATGAAATTAACCGAAAAAAAAAAATAAACAATTTTTCTGATTGGTTAAAAAAAAGTGTGACGTAATCACAAAAAAAAGGAAAAACTCGCTGGGTAAGGAGGAAGGGGACGAGAGGGGGTGGAGCGAACGAGTGAGCGTGTGTGTGGAGGGGGGAGGAGCGAAAAAGATAAATTTTTTAATTGTTACTTTACAAATCGTACGTTTTGAAATCCGGATTTTTTTTTATTTCCTTCCAAATTCCTTCATTTAAATTTTAAATTTATTCGAATTTATATATATATATATATATATATATATATTAAAAATAAAAAAAATTCGAAATTATATACACACACGCACGCACACGCACACGCATATTCATTAGAAACGTAAAGAAAATTCTAGAAAAAATAATTCGAACGAATTTGAAATCGAAAATTCGTTATTTGAATCACGTTCGCGTCTCTCTTTCTCTCTCTCTCTCTCTCGATCCTCATCATGCACATTTATTCATTTGTATGTATTTTGTAAGATTTTACTTATTTTATAACCGTCATTTTTTTTTTTAAAAACAACCGCAAACATTTAATTTAAATTTAATTATAATATCGTGATAAAAAATTTACAGGAGTAAAATTAATTTTTGGAAAATGTTTTAATCTCCGTAATGAATATGTAATGCGAAATGAAAGAACAAAGTGAAATTTCCCAAAAGGGGAAAAAATGCGCGCGAAAATTATGATGATGAAAAAATCCGTTACGAAACTTTATATTAAGCTCATGAAAAAAAAATAAAACGATGACATTTTCCCGAATTGTTTTCAAACGTTTATTTTTTTTTTTTTTTTTTTATAATTGAATTCGAATGCGTATTCTCGATGTGGAAAAGTCATTTCGTCTGCTACGTTTGTTTTTTGTTGTTTGTTCGTTACATAAGTTATTACTTTCTATTCACGCGCACGTACGCACACACACAAACACACACGCGACGAATTTTCAATATGAAAACTTCTTTTTAAATTCCGCCTTTTACCAACACATATCGAACGACCGGAAATTGAATAATTAATCGTTTATTTTTTATTTATAAAATCATCTGATTTATTTCCGGTTTATTATCGTATAAAAAAAAAGAAAAAAAAATTTCCTCGTGAGATCGTTTGGTTGTTTTTTTTATAAAAAATTTATATTTATTTAACAATGGTGCCAAAATCACAAAAAAAAAATTTTTTTTTTTTTTTTTTTTTGGGGGGGGAGGGAAGGTTTCCATTTAAATTTTGAATTTATTCCAAAGACCTTTTTCACATTTTTCGTTAATAAGAAGACGAGTCGCGTCGTAAATGATTTACGTTATAACCGATTTTATTTCTACTATTTCCGGTTGAGTAAGTACGCTCGTGCCACGTCGAGTGTTAATAAACCATTCGAACCTTTTTCTTAAAAAAAGGGAACTTTATTATTTTTTTCCAAACGATTCTCCAAATCGTTTTTAATTTTAATTATTTACTTTTTGAAAATTCGTTAAACCTTTTCGATTAATCAAACAAAAAAAAAAAAAAAAAATTTTTTTTTTTTAATAAGAAATCTTTCTAGAATTTTCTAGAAAATTCTTTAAAGTGAAATGTAAGAGTGTAATCGTGTTTTATATACTTAAAAAAAAAAATTTATAAAAACCTTTTAAAGCGTTTAAAGTGTTAAAAAAAAGGATTAAACGAAGCATTTAACGTAAATTTAAATATTAAAATAAATAAAAAAATTCTTTAAATTAAAATTTTACACAATATTTTTTAACGTACACAAAATTTAAGTGTTTCTTTCTTTCTTTCTTTCTTTCTTTCATTAAATCGTCTGTCTTTTGAACTAAACAATCTTCTTTTTTTATTACTCTATGCCTTTTTTTTCTACCACCTCCCCCCCGTATCCCCACCTCTCTTTCTCTTTCTCTAAGTCTCTATGGTTATTTATACTTTCTTTCTGTCTCCCTCTCTCTTTTTCTATATGACTTTTTTCTCTTTTCCTCTCTCTCTCTCTCTTTCTATGTGACTTTTCTCTATTTCCTTCTCTCTCTCTTTCTCCACCCCTCTCTCTCTTTCTCCACCCCTCTCTCTCTCACAGTTTTACTTCCAACCCGAGAAAAAAAATAAAAAATTAAATTTTGTGTTTTTGTTTTTTTTTAATCTTTAAAAAGTATTTTATTAAATTACATGCTTACTTAATAATATTAACGTTTTATTTTCCTTTATTTTGTTCAAGTTTTAGAAATTTCCAGAAGAGGGCGGTGACGATAAGTAAGAGAGAGAGAGAGAGAGAGAGAGAGAGAGAGAGAGAGAGAAAGCGATACAGAAAGAGAAGAGAGAAAGAGAGTGATTTAAACAAATTTTTTTTTTTAAACTTTTTTTTATTTGTTCACCACCACCATCATCATCATCATCATCACCTATTCATTTACTTTATTATTATTATTATTCAACGGCAATAAACCGATTTCGAAACGAACACGATGATAATAATAATAATAATGAAATAAAATCTCGTGTTGCATTGATTAACGATCGATTGATCATTTTTTTTTTTCCGAGGGGGTAGGCGGAATTTTTTTTTTCATTATTTAATTTGAATAATAATAATAATAATTTCAATGTTAAATTTTTAAATGAATAAATAAGTTAATTATAATTCGAGTTAACTCATTAATAATAAATGATAATAATAATGATTAATAATTAATAATATATGCAAAAAAAATTATTTTTTATTAAATCAAAACGGAAATGGTTTTTTTTTTCTCTCTCTCTCTCTAATAAAAAATATTATTATTATCATCATCATCGTATACCGAAGGTAATCATCACGATGATGATGATGATGTTGATAATAATAATGATTGAAAAGATTTTAATTAATTTACGACGTATTTAAAACGAGTGAGAAAAGATACACACGACTTTTAATTAGTAATATATAAAATAAAATAATAATAATAATAATAATAATAATAATAATAATAATGATGATAATAATTATAAGTCAAATAAATTAAGAAAACTTTTATTGGTTTCCTTTTCATTTTATTTTTTAACAACCCAAAAACCTAAAATACAGGAATGAAAAAATAAAAAGGGAGAAAACAAGAGTCTAATCAAGCAGAAGAAGCAAAAAGAGGAAAAGAAAAAGAAAAACGGTTCGTGTGCGGTTCGGCGTGATAATAATAATAATAATAATAATAATAATAATAATAATAATAATAATAATAATAATAATAATATAAAGAAAAACGAAAACATCATTATTTTTCATTTAAAAAATAAAAAATAGAAAAAAAAATTTCTTTTTCTTTTTTTTCTCCCCATTTATATATAAATGGAGATTGATGATTAAACACAACACAACCAACTTTGAAATAAGTTTTAAAAAAAACCTTATTACATTTTTTATCAATGCGTAAATTTAAATTTAAAAATTTTCCTTTCAAACGTAAAAAAAAAGAAAATGGTCGGTTAACAAATAAAATAAATAAAACTTTTACTTTGAAAAAAAAATTGATAATTAAAATTACGTTCGGAAATCATCGTTTATCTTCGTTTAATTGATTTTATAAAAACTTATAAATTTCGACCAATCAAATTTCGACCAAACAAATTTCGACCAATTAAATTTCGACCGAACAAATTTCGACCAATTAAATTTCGACCGATCAAATTTCGACCAATCAAAATTATTCATTTTCTTTGAAAAATTTCATTCGTTCGAAGAAATTTCTGAACGTACATTTAAACTTATTTAAATTTTGACGTTCCCAAACGTAAAGAATGTTTTTGTTTATCGTTTCGAGTACTTTTTTTTGTTCTAATTAAAAAAAAAAAAAAAAAACCTAATTTGAAAACGTGAGAAAAAGAAAATTATTTAAAAAGAAAAAAACAATGACAACAACGTGTTAAAAAATTTAAATTTTGAAAAAACATTTCAGGTAATTTAAAAAAAAGAAAAAAAGAATTCCAACAGTTTTTTCAAATATATCAAATAACAAAAAAAAATGTTCGACGCCATATTGGATGCATTTTTTACATAAGAAATATTAATAATAAAATTTTCTTTTTTTAATATGTTTTTTTTACACGTTCGTGAAAATTTTTTTCTTTTTTTTCTTTTCCGGTAACGTTCGATTTGATATTTATACAATTATCGAATCACACTCGCGTACTCGATTACAAATTTTCCGGAAAAAAAAAAAGTTTAAAAAATCCGCAACGGAAATTTTTTTTAATTTGAAAAAAACATAGAAAACGAAGGGAGAAAGGGGGTGGGTGGGGAACGGGGGGAATGAAAAAAATTTGATTTCGTGTCGGGTTAATCAAAAAAGAACGAACGAACGAACTAAAACGTTTTTTTTTTTTTTTTTTTTTTTTTTTTTTTTTGCCAAAATTAAATTTTCTTTCATTTTAGCAAAAAAATTTTCTATTTCTTTTTTTAAAAGTTTTTCCTTTTTTTTTTTTTTTTTTTTTTTTAGAAAAAAGAAAAGAAGTGAAAAATAGAAAATTAGTTAAACCGTTTTTCGTAACAAAACAAAATGTTAAAAAAAAAAAAATTTTTTTTCCTTTTTTTCTCTTTCTCATTATCTTTGTCTCTCTCTTTCCTATCTTTCTCTCTCTCTCTCTTTTCCTTTTTCACTTTGTATCACTTTCTCTCTCTCTCTCTCTTTTCCTTTTTCACTTTGTATCACTTTCTCTCTCTCTCTCTCTTTCCCTACCCCACAGCGTAATTTTCTTTATGCGTGAAAAAAGTTTATATGCACATAAATTTTCATTTTAAATTTAAATATAAATTATCATCATCATCATCATCATCATCATCATCATCATCTTCATTATCATTATCATTGCTTAATTTTTTTTAAACAATTTTCGAACGATGATCGTTAGTAGGCGGTTAATTTAAAAAAAAAAAAATTTTTCTTTTGAATTTATGTAAAAAAATATTGATGAGTAGGGCAGGGGGAGGGGGAAGGAAAGGAAGAAGAGGGGAATGGCAGGGGAGGAATTGATTGATTTTTTTTTTTCTTACGAAATGATTGTTTGCAAAAAGAAAAAAGTTCATTTGAATATTAAAAAAAAAAAAAAGACTTAAAGCGTAGGAGGAGGAAATTCGGAGGGTGGGGGTGGGAGGATTAAAATTTACATTCCAGGAGTGCGGTTTCCGGTTTTTGAATTTTTAGTTCCCGAAGAAGAGAAAAAGAATAATTTAAATGGAAAAATTTTTTTTTTGTGATTCCGGGATAATTTTAGGCATTAAAAGTTCAAAATGGAACAACGACAAAAAAAATAAAAAAATAAATTTGTCGAACAACGGCACCCAAAAAAAAAAAAAAAAAAACAACAACAACAACAACAAACGTCAGATTGTGGAAGATTCGTTTTGTTTTTAATTTAAAAAACAAAGTGAGAGAGAGAGAGAGAGAAAGATAAAAAGAAAGAGAGATAAAATAAAAAAAGGGATACAGAAAAAAAAATTTACACGAAAAAGAGAGAGAAAGGAATATTATCAGAAAGAGAGAGAGAGAGATAATAAAAAAAATCGCATAGAGTAAATAAAAGAGAGAGAGAAAAAAAATCACTTAAAATGAGTAAAAAAGAGAGAGAGACAAATTGAAAAAAGGGATTCAGAAAAATATACACAAAAAAAAGAGACGGAATAATACTCAGAGAGAAACATTCAGAAAGATAGAGAGAGAAAAAAAATGGTCACAAAAAGAGAGAGAGAGAGAGAGAAAAAGAGAAAAAAGAATCACATAGAGTGAATGAAAGGAAGGGAAAAAAATCACACAAAAAGAGAGAGAGAGGAAAAAGAATCACATAGAGTGAGAGAGAGAGAGACAGACAAAATGAAAAACAGGATTCACGAAAAGAGAGAAAAAGATACACACATAGAAAGATTCAGAAAGATTGAGAGAGAGAGAGAGAGAGAGAGAAAAAAAAGCCACTTAAAGAGAAAAATATTTTCAGAGAGAGACAGAGAGATGTCACTTAGAGAGAGAGAGAAAGGGGGTAGTGGGCGGGAAAACTACTTAGCGATCAACGTGATTTACCGTAAACGACTTTTGTTGTCTTGTCCCGCCGGACATTTTATCGCGTGATATTTTACTTCCGGTTAAAAACGCATTCGAGTTTTCCAATTCAATTCAAACAACTTATTTATTTTTTTCTTTTCTTTTCGCGCGTTTCCCTTTCGCCCCGCCCCACTCCTCGAATGTTTTTTTTTATCTTTTTAATGTTATCCTTTATCACTCCAATTTTATCACTCATATATATATATATATCAAAAAACCATTAGAAAAAAGTTGAAAGAACTTTTCCGTGAGGGAAAAAAAAAATTATTTATTTTTGTTCTTATCCGTGAAATTACTTTCTTTTCTTTTCTCCCCAAAAAAAAAAAAAAAACAAAACTTTATCAAAATTTCTTTTTTTTTTTTTTTTACGTGGTAAATATACAATTTGAAATGTGTGACGGGTTTGCCTTTGAGTTCATCGAACTTTATAAATTATTTATTAATATTTCACTATTGGTTTTTTATCAGTAGCCATTTTGTTTTATCATTTTTTTTTTCTTCGAAATGACCCGACCCGCCCGAATCCACAAAAAAAAAAAAAACAAATTTTTCGCCTTTTTTTTTGCTCCCCCATCGCTTCGAGCACCGAAATTATTCGATTTTCTCCCTCTACCCCTCCCCCACATCTCCATTATCATCATCATCATCATCATGGTTTCGTAAATATATATTTATTTAGTTTTTGTATTTTAATGAAATGCAAATAAGGCCCCGGAAAAAAAGGAAAAAAAAATTTTCTTTAATGGCTAAATAAGGCTAAAAAAAAAAGGAAAGGAAAATGGAAGAGGAAAAAAAATGGAAGAGGAAAAAAAATGGAAAAGAAAATGGAAGAAATATACATTTTTTTTTTTTCTTTTCAAAATCCTTTTCTCCCGATCGAACCGACGACATCTTGTTTTTTTTTTTATCCTTTTGCCCTTTCGCTCTCCGCCCTCCCTGTTCTTACGACAGACAATTACAATCGAGTGCATTTACCTTAGCAATATGATTTCAACTTTCTTTAAAATCTCCCCTCCCTCCCTCCCTCTTCCCCCCCCAATCCCGCCAAAAAATAAAGAAAAGAAGAAAAGTTTTTTTATTGTTAAAATTTTCATTTTTTAATTGAATTTCAATTTTAGAAAGTTCCAAATTTAATTTTAATACACATAAAAATAATAATAATAAAATTTTCCACCCCCCCCCCTTTCTCCCCCTTTTTTTTTCTTTAATAAATTTAATTTCTTTTTAACCGAGTTTTTCTCGCGTACGTAATTAACGATGATGATGATGATGATGATGATGATGATAATTTCATAAACAACTTTTGTAATTTTAATTCGAGTTCGACAAAATTAGTCAGAGTTTTTTTTTTTTTTTTTTGAATTCATTAATGAATGTTGGTATCCCTGATGAAAACTATCGTGTCCTCCTCCTCTGTCGGTTTTGACCCGCGAATCATTTACAACACAAAAAAAAAAAAAAGAAAAAGAATTTTCCACTTACCTTAAAACATGGGTTGTATTATGACGGCATCGTTTTCAGCAGTTTCAGAATGTTGTGTAACTGCTGAAACTTTCCTTAGCTAGACGTAATGCGAGGATGATTCCGTTTTCCAGCAAGTCAGGCACGGGAGTACGCATTCCAGAGTATTTTTAAAAGCTTCTCTAAAATCCCTATTGAAATATGCGTATATTAAAGGATTCAATGCGGAATTGAAATAACCGATCCAG
The DNA here is from genome assembly GCF_000006295.1 of Pediculus humanus corporis. Taxonomy (NCBI): domain Eukaryota; kingdom Metazoa; phylum Arthropoda; class Insecta; order Psocodea; family Pediculidae; genus Pediculus; species Pediculus humanus. The sequence continues at coordinate 110,008 of NW_002987863.1, read as the reverse complement.
AAAAGAACGGCAACGACAACTTCCGGACAATAACACGTATCGCCGCAAAGAGTCGTTATGACGTACCTGGAAAAAACCGGATATCAAA
>NW_002987863.1:108941-109900 GCF_000006295.1 Pediculus humanus corporis | reverse complement strand
CGAATGTTTTTTTTTATCTTTTTAATGTTATCCTTTATCACTCCAATTTTATCACTCATATATATATTGTTATGAACCCACATCAAATGTGATATACTTTTTGATAAATGAATAAGAATAGTGACTCCATTCACATAGTAGACGCAAAGTCAGCATGTCTGGAGATAGTGATTCCATTCACATGGTAGACGCAAAGTCAGCATGTCTGGAGATAGTGACTCTATTCATATCATAGACACATAGTCAGCATTTCTGGAAGCTTCGCTTTTCTAATCTTATCTTAATTGCTAGTGAATGAATAATGACTGGCGATAGTGAGAACTTATAAAAGGAGGCTGAACGTCTCAGTCATCGGTTCTTGTTTCTCAGCACTTGGTTCTTGTTGCACAACTCTTCGTTCTTGGTGTTCGACTCTTAGTTCATCGGTTTCTCCTGATATCTTAGAGTTCAACTTGTGTCTAGGTCTAGTTTTGTGATTGTGTTTACAACTAGTAGTGTTCATAACATTATTTTAGTGACTAATTTGTTCTGTACGTGTAACATGTTGTAAAATGTTCTTATGTTGCTTACAATCAATATAATTCTTCTTTCGTTAAAAGTGTGTTCGATTTCAATCTTGAATAATACCACGAACGCGGAGGAAGATCAACGTTGTGAATCGATAATCGAATCGGGCCACGACAATATATATATATATATATCAAAAAACCATTAGAGAAAAGTTGAAAGAACTTTTCCGTGAGGGAAAAAAAAAAAATTATTTATTTTTGTTCTTATCCGTGAAATTACTTTCTTTTCTTTTCTTTTCTCCCCAAAAAAAAAAAAAAACAAAACTTTATCAAAATTTCCTTTTTTTTTTTTTTTTACGTGGTAAATATACAATTTGAAATGTGTGACGGGTTTGCCTTTGAGTTCATCGAACTTTATAAATTATTTATTAATATTTCACTATTGGTTTT
>NW_002987863.1:98449-108921 GCF_000006295.1 Pediculus humanus corporis | reverse complement strand
ATTATGACGTCATTTTTACACTTTTCCTTTTCCGGAATTAATAAAAATAAAAACTTTATTCTACAATTTTCTTTTTATATTTTCTTTCCTCTCCTCTCCTCCCTCCTCCTCTGCCACTTCCCCTTCTTTTTTTTTTCATCTTAAAAATTAATTAATTATTTATTTATTTTAAATAAATAAATAGTTCGATAAAATAATAATAATATTAAAATGCCATAAAATGAAAAAAAATTAAATTGTTTTTATTTGTAATTTTCTTTAAGTGAAAATTCGACCAATGAGAAAAAAGTTTTAATGAAAAAAAAAAAAAAGAAATTTTCTGATTGGTCGAAAAATTTATGTAATTAAAATAAACAACCAATGAGAATCGAGTAAATAAAATCAAGGTTTAAACATATTTTTTTTTCTTTCTTATTATTAAATCTACTTAAAGTGCTAGAAATATATAAATCGAAAAAAAAATAATATATCGAAATTAATAATGTTTTTCTTTCGAGATATCGAAATTTGCCGCCGGACGTATAAAAAAAAAATGATAATACGATTTATCGTGACACGTAATTCACGTGACAGGGAGAGAGAGAGAAAGAAAGAAAAAGAAAGAAATATTATTTAAAGTTATATTAAAAGAAAAAAAAAATGTTAAAAATGCTTCGGGTTATTTTAAAATGGCGGAAAAAAAAGAAATTTATTATTATTATTATTATTATTATTATTATTATTATTATTATTTTTATTATTTTGACGGGAAATTTACAAATAAAAAAAATATAAAAAAAACTGACGAAATGTTTACGTTATTGTAATCATTCACGAAACACACAACGTGTATGTGTCGTCGGTCACGAATCCGTCATCCCAATTTTTTTTTTCGGTAATTTTTTTTTCTTTCCTTTGTCTCTCTGACTAGAAATAAAACAACAAAATAAATTCCCTTTCAGGATATCCCAAAAGGATAATCTCAAAGGAATCATCCCATTCATTGTCTTCAAATTTACAAAAAAAAAAAAAAACATGACATTTTTGTTATTTTTCCTTTTCACTCATTTTAGTCTCCTTTTCAAAAAAAAAAAAAAAAAAACCACAAAGTTACATAAAACGAATAACTTCCTTCCTTTTATTTATTATTATTATTATTATCATCGAACGTCAGGAATAATAGGTAATAATAATAATAATTATAAGACAATAAAAAGAAAAAACAATAAACGGAATTAGTAATAATAAATGAATAAATTAATTGAATGAAAAAAAAATTTTTTTTTTATAAAGTTTTTTCTCCCCTCCCTCACCCCTTCCTTTTTAAATTTAAAATAATAATAATAATAATTGTACGAAACAAAAACAAAAACAAACAAACAAACAAGAAGAATAAATAAATACAATAAAAAAATAAAAATAAAGAAAATAAAATCGAAGAAGAAAACAATCGAATGAATTAGAGAAAGAAAAAAGAGTGAGAGAGAGAGAAAACAAAATCGTAAGTTTTTTATTAGGGATTTAAACAGGAAAAACCTGACGTAATAAGTAAAAGTCGACGTTTTTACACGTGTAAGCAGAAGAAAAAACAAAAAAAAAAACTCGCGTTTCCGTAATTAAAAAACAAAAAGAAAAAATTTTTCTTTTTTATTTATTTATTTATTTATTTTTTTGCTTGTCGTCTGCTTTTTTTTTCTTGTGCAAACGATTGTTTACATAGCATTAAAATCGAAAAGTTTATATTTTTTTGTTTTTAAATAAACAAAAACGAATCGAATGGGGGAAGGGGGGGAAACAAAAACGAAAAAAAAAAAATACCTAAATCCCATAAGTAAAACATAACTTTCGCCATTAAAAAAAAAAAAAACTCGATCGATAATCGTTTTAAAAAAAAAATATCGATCGATTTATCGATTTTAATTTTAATCGAAAGATTATTTTAAAATAACACACGATTCAAAAATCAAAATCGCGTGTGAATCGTTCAATTAACACCCCACATAACCCACGCACAAGTCATAGAGTAAGAAAACGCAATCGGAAAATTTTCCCGCAAATAAAAAATTTTTTGTTTTTTTGTTTACAATTTTACCAACATTTGAAAAAAAAATTTAATTAAACGAATCGTTCTCGTCGTTTTTGTATTTACGTAAATATAATTAAAAAAATTTTTTTTTTTTCCCTCCTCGGGGAATACGACGACAAAAAAAAAAGAAAAAGTGAAATTATTTATCATCGTTTCCGTTCGTAACCCGATTATTATTATTATTATTATTATTATCATCACTATTATTTAATAAAGAGAAAAAAGACAAACAATCGAAATTTTGTTTGTGTGTTGACAATGACGAACAAAAAAAATTTTTTTCGAATTTAAGAAAGACAAAAATTAGAAAGAGAGAGAGAAAAAAAACTTTTCCACGACTTTTTAATTTAATAATAATAATAATAATAATTTACGTTTAAATACAACAAAAACAACAGAACAAAATTAAAAAGAACAGTAATAATAATAATAATAATGAGTTAAGTTAATTAATAATTGCCACTTAAAATGTTTTTTTTTATGTTAATTTTTTTTTGTGTTTCCGGTTCCGGTTCGGTGTTTCCGGTTCTTAAACGTCTTTCACAGTCCCCAGTCGATCGTGAATTTTTTTTTTTTTTTTTTTTTAACGAGTGAATTTATTAAAAAAAAAGAAAATGTATGGAACGCGACGAGAGCATCAATATCGACTGGAGAAAATAGGAAAAAAAACATTTCCAGATTTGTTTTTTTTTTTTAAAGAAATTGGAAATCCTGGAAATGTAGTAATAATAATAATAATAATAATACACGAAATCGTGTTATAAATAACAATTCGCGGTAATAAATCTTTTGTTTTTTTTTTTTTTTTTTTTAGAATTTTTTTTTCCTGTTTGTTTTTTCATCTTTCTTTTTTATCTCCCTCTCTCCCTCCCCCTCCACTTTTATTCCAGTTTCCCCCTCTTGAAATTTTTTTTTACTGATTCCACCTAACACTTTTAAATCTTTTTGGGAAAAAATTTTTCATTTCAACGGAAACGTTAACCCCGATGAAAAAAAAAATTTTATTAACATTTATTACGATACTCCCCAAAAAAATTTGAATGTGATGACGTCAACATCCAACAACAACAATAACAACAACAACAACAAACGCGCAAAACATTACAAAACTGCGTCTCCATTTTGAAAAAAAAAAAAAAACATTTACACCGACAATCACTTCCGTTTGTTTGTTTGTTTGTTTTAGTTAAAAAAAAAAAATTTTTAATTCTCCAGATTTTTACACGCTGGAAAACACACGCACACGCACACGCACAACGTGTAGATAAAAATCAAATTTTTAATGTTCAAATTTTTTTTTTTTTTGTCCTTTTAAATCCCTCCCGAATTATGACGTCACAAACGGTAAAATAAAAAATTTATTTTGTTCGTGTGTGTGTGTCTTATACGCGTTCCGCATTAAACAAAAATTTATTATTTTATTTTTAATAACAACTCTCTTTATTATTATTATCATTATTATCATTATTATTATTTTAAATTACAATCGCGTAACGAAGAGGAAAATGTAATTTTTTACTTTTTTTTCTAAATACAAATCCTAAACGACGCAATCAATTTTTTTTACCCTCTCTAGAATAATTTCGAAAAGAAAAATGGCGGTTACGAAATTCGAAATTCGAAAAAAAAAGAAAATTTAAAAAGAAAAGTTAACGTCGGGAAAAATGTTTTACAGAAAGTTTCTTTTTTTTGACGATGAATGGATGGATGAAAATAAATAAATAAATAAAAAGAGATTCCATCACGATTAAAATTATTGTTTTTTTTTTACGACTCTCTCCCCTTCCCTCCCTTCCCTCTTCCCCTCATCTCTCTTCTCCCCTCAAAACCCCCTTTTCAAAAAAAAAAAAAATTATTTTTATTAACCGTCACTTTTTCTTTCTCCAGTAAAAAAAAAAAAAAAGAAAAAGAAACGAACAGATGAACGTACGAACGTGAAAAGAAAAGGGTTAAATATTTAATAATAATAATAATAATAATAATAATAATAATAATAATAATAATAATAATAATAATAATAATAATAATGATTAAAAAAAAACTCGAAAAGTGATGGACTTGAAATTTTCTTTTTTTCCTTTTCCTCTTTTTACAAACTGGAAAATTTTAACCGTCAAATTATGACGTCTTCTGCTACTTCTTTCTTACATTCTACAAAACATCAAATTATTTATTTACAATGCAGGTGGAAAAAAAGAAAAAAAATGGAAAAAATATTCAAAAGGGTGAGTTTTTAAATTTTTTAAATTAATTTTTTTTTTTAAAACAGAATTTCAAATAATAATAATAATAATAATAATAATAATAATAATAATAATAATAATAATAATGATAATAATAATAATGATAATAATAATAATGATAATGATAATAATAATAATTCAAATCGAGTCGCATTTCATTTTTTTCCCGGGAAAATTTTTGGTGGAGGAAAAAACAAAACTTATTTCAGATCGATTAAATTTTGTTTTTTTTTTTTTTTTTTTTTGGAAAATTTAATACTACGAGAAATTCCAGCGAAAACTGGAAAAATAAATTTCAAACAAACAAAAAAAATTTAAATTTATTAATTATTATTATTATTACTTTAAAACGATTTTTTTTTTGACGTCCTCGTCCGAAATTTTCCCCTCAGCATTCATTCTAAATCTTTACTCGATTTCTTGCAAATTATTATTATTATTATTATTACGCAAAGCATTCGCGGTCGAATTTAAATATTTAAATATCAATATTATCATCATCATTATCATTTTAGAAAATTTTCAAAGTTTTACCGATTACAGAAAAAAAAAAAAAGAACGCGAAGGAATTTTTTTTTTTTTCTGAAGCTTTCCAAAAATGAAAATCGAAATACGATATTTTTAAATTCTAGAAACAGGCGAAACAATTCCAGAAAGAAAAAAACAAAATAAAATAATAATAATAATAATAATAATCCAGAAAAAAAAACGATAATAAGTCAGTAACATAATAATTAACATTATCATCATCGACGTAAGGAAAATACGAAATTAAACGAAATATAAAATGATTTATATGTTTTACCATTTTTAAATATTAAACGAGTTCTTTTTACAAATTTTTCAAAAATCGTGACTAGAAAAATTTAACAAAAAAAAAACGATTAAAACTTTCCATTTTCTCCAAAAAAAAAAAAATTAAAACTTTCCATTCCAATTTAAAAAAAAATTTTTTTTCTTTTCCTTTCGAAATTTCCCCCCTCTCCCCTCCCCCCCAAAAAAAAAGGTTGCCTGCCTGAAGAAAAAACGTTTTTTTTTTTTTCAACACCACGTTTCGAGTGCGTGTGTGTACATCGTTTTGACGTTCCAGTCTGGAAAAATAATCGAGAAACAAATGGGGGGAAGGGGAAAAAAAGAAAAAAGAAAAATTATTTTTCCAGAACGTCAAAAAAAAAAACTTAAAACAACAAAGGAAAATTATGAAAATGCCTTAGAATATAATTTGTCGTTGAAAATTTTTCTTTTTTTTTTTGCTATCATCAAACCATAAAAAATGGCGGCCAAAAAATTTTATCAATTTTCACTCGAGGGCTACAAGTCGATTATGACGTCATCATAATAATTCATATAACGTCGAACGAAAATTACCGGTAATTTGTTTTTCTTTCTCGACGGAAAACGATAAGTCAAAGGAAGAAAAAAAAAACAAAAAAAAATGTTTGTAATCTTAAACCACATTTTTTCCTTTGACTTCGAAAAATAAGAAAAAAAGGAAAAAAAACAGAACGAACGTCAAAATAAAACGAAAAATTTTTTTTGTGATCCGACAATTTACTAATTTTAAAAAAAAAAAAAAAAAACCCAGCACCAGATGTTTATTTCGTCTGAACGAAATATAATAATAATAATAATAATAATAATAATAATAATAATAATAATAATAATAATAATAATGACAAAATGGCGAAATTTAATAAAAAAATAAAAAATAAAAATTTAATCGAATCAAAAAAGTTAGACGAAGGAAGTTAAAAAAAGTTTTTTTTTTTTTTCGAGAAAATTCCACGCACGCTTTTTTTTTTTTTTAACGAACGTTTTCACATAAATTTTCAAGGACCCTGACAAAAAACTATGATGGCGGTTATGAAGTTATAATAATAATGATAATAATTTAAAGGTTAATTGCAAAAGAAGCTCAAGGGTAAATGGAATGAGGAGGAAAAGTTACAAGGTAACGAACGATACCTGTAAAAAGGTAACGACGGTTATGACGTATTTAAACGAAGGGAGCTTTACTGAGTTACCGTTACGGTCAAAGTTTGTCGTAATAAACAATCACCCTCGACCTTTTCACCTTCTACCCGTCCGATATTCGCTAACCATAAACGTCTAGAAGAGGTTACAAATAAAATTTTCAAATATCTTCATTCGCGTATATCGGTGTATCGTGGAATCAGGAAAAGGATCAGTCGAAGAATGAGTACGACCATATCCGGTCACTCACGACAGCAGAAACGTGCACGGTACAATCCGGAAAACAAATTTAACAAACCGGAAATTATCATCCTGAGAAACGTGTTGGAAAGTTACAGGTGTAAATTAATTAAAATTTCCCTTTTTCCCGCGGGGAGGGGAGAGAAAAAAAATGTTTGAAAATAAAACTTTGTCAGAAAATTAAAAGTAATAAAAACCGGAAACGATTAAGTGGGGAGCAGTGCCACAATTGCTGGAAAGGCAATTCTACAAAAAAAAAAAAAAAGAAAAACCTTAAAGGAAATTACGTCCGAATCCTTTAAAAATTCCATAAGCGCGCCATCACGGATATTTAAACGTTTACTTCCGGTTAATCTATGAATACTTTTCCTGATGAAAAGTTATGATAATAATAATAATAAAAGAAAATTTTTCTATTCGCGAAAACTGAAATAAACAAAAAAAAAAAAAAAAAGGAACAAATCCACGTCATCAAACTCGTCAAACTTCTTTTAAAAAAAAAAAAAAAAATTAAATATTCTATTGCCACGACGAAAAACGACATTTTTTTTACGTTAAAAAGGGAAAAATGTAAAAGTTTTAATTTTTAAAGTAAAAATAAATAAGTTATTTAGAAACGTTTTTTTTTTCTCATTTTCATTCATTAAAATTTATGTGTTTATCAATGATAAACTTTTATCATTTCCGGAATGAGGAAAAGTCTTTATTACGTCACGAAAAAAAAATTTTCCCTTTTAAATATTATTAACCGAATTTATTCTCGTTAAGTTTTTCATTTTTCATTTTTGCGTGTTCTATTGTCGTTGTTTTCATCATCATCATCATCATCATCATCATCATTATTATCATCATCATTATCGTAGTCGTCGTCGTCGTCATAGAGAAGTGTAAAAATTTTAATAACAAAGTGTAAACAAACGGAAGCAAATTTTATAATAATAATTAATTTGAAATTTATCACGTTCTTCGTGTAATTGTTTTTCGGTCGGTTGTTGTTGCATTTTAAAACGTCGTAAATTTCCCGATCGAGGGGAGGGAGAAGGAAGAGGGGAGGAAGAAGGGGAAAAAATAAATTTTACTCCCAAACATGGGTTCTTTTTATTTTGAAAAAGGAAAAAAGATGAGAAAAAGGATTAAAAAAAAAATTGGCGAACCGATTCATCCGCAAAACCTTGAACTTAAACACTCTCATCGCGTATCGCGAAAAATGTCGAAAGAAAAAAGGAAGAACAAAACAATACGATATTCTAAATACACGACATTTTTTTTTGCGTCGAAAAAAAAAAAATACACTTGCTCAAAGGAAAAATAAAAAATAAAAGAAAGAGAATCCGAGTAAAAATTTTTTTTCTTTATTTTTTTTTCCCCTTAAAATTTTACGTGGGGGAGAGAGAGAGAAAGAGAGAGAGAGAGAAAACAAAGATGGAGTATCATCGAAAGAGTAAACAAAAAAACTGCAATAAAATATTAGAAAATTAATTTAAATATAAATAATCGTTAATAAAAATTAATTCGAAACCTTTAAGCTTGAAATCATCGATTCTGGAAAGGGTTTTAATCGTTATCTCGCGTTTATCGTTATCACTTATCAGTTTGAAAAAAGGAAAATTCGAATATAATAAACCCGGAGAGAAAAAAAAGGGAAAATTCGTCGAAAACGCGAAAAAGGAAAGAGAAAAACTTAAATTTTTAGTCGTGTCCCTTTGCGAAAATAAATTTAAAAATAAAGAAAAATATTCAAATCGTGGAAGAAGAAAAAAGAAGAGATGAGATGAGATGAGATAAAAACAAAAACGTGTAATTCATTACGATAAACCGAAAAGGATAAAAAGTGGAATGAATAAATGACAGAAAAAAAAAAGGTTAGAAAACCGTTATTTAATCCGTATAAAACGAATTTTAACCTTATTAAACCTTTTTCATATAAAACCTTTTCTCGGATGTATGAATAAAAAAAAAAAAAAATGAATGTCAAGGTCGTTGGCATGTCAAACCGACGTGGGACGAGAGAAAAAAGGAAAAAAAATGAAAAAAATACTTTTGTTTTGTTTTTTTTTTTGTCGTGGCGGTAGATATCGTATTGAATTTTTTTTAACGACCTTTAAAGGGTAAAAAAAATCATCATCATCATCATTATTATTATCTTGTTTTTTTTTTTTTTTTTTGGTGGGATTTCAGTCGAAAGTTAAAGATTTGACAGGATTCTTTTCTCTTCCCTTCATTTTTTTTTTTTTGGGATTTTCACGAGGAGATCAACGACCCTTAAATTTATTATAAATACTTTACCCCCTCCCCCGCCACCCCCGGGCCTTACTGATGACATTTGATGACGTGATGAAAAAGTTATTGACCCGCCGCCATTAACGCTTTCTTTCCCTCCTCCTCCTTCCTTCCTTCCCCCTTTCATATTTTGGAACATGAGAAAAACAAAAAAAAGAACCTTATGAAAATCTAATTCTCTCTCTCTCTCACTCCCCCCCTCTCTCTTTCTCTCTCTCTCATTCCTTCGTTTGATTACCGTAATTTTTTTTCCACGAAAAAGAAACAAACACGCGAATTATAATTACGTGTATAAAGTTTAAAAATAGATTTCATAGGACTATAAATACTTGAAAAAAAATTATTATTGGATTTCTCGAATGTTCGGTATAGAGTTAAAAGGTCATTAAAAAAAAAAAAAAAACAACACGTTCATTATCATTATCATCGCCATTATTTCCGAAAGGTGCGAAACGAGGGGTTTGAAAAAAAAAAATTTCAAACGTTTCGTCACTTAATCGTTTAATACATAAATTTTTTATTTTTTCGTATGCCCCTCCTCCAAATCTATTTCTCCCTCCCTCCCTCCCTCACCCCTCAAACCTTCCGTCATCGTCTCCCGACAACCTTCTAGAATATAAAATAAAATAAAAAAAGAAGAAAAATTCAATTTCCTTTCATTCATAATTGAATTGATTAAATCAATTTTTTTTTTTTTTTCATTACGAAAAGAATAAAAAAAAAATAAAAACCAATTTTCTCCAGTTTTCTCCAGTTTTTTGTTCATTCCAGCGAATTTTTTCTTTTTCTTTTTTTGTTTTTATTTTTTAAGATGTCTTTGTCTTCAACTTTCTTCTTTTGTTTCTCAACGCTTTGCCTTTTTTTTAAGAGGGGGGGTGTTGTGAAAAAGTAAAAAAAAAAAAGGAAAATTTTCGCTCAGGTGAGAAAACGTAATTATTATCATTATTATTTTTTTTCCGTGGGAGAAGAAAGGAAACGGAAGAGAGCAAACGCAAATACCCGGTTTCTTTTTTTCCCTTTTCCTTCTTCTTTTCCGAAGAAGAAAAAAAAAAAGAAAAAGGAAAAAAAAATTTTCCTCCTTTTTTTTTTTAGTTTGTTGGAAAAAAACCTGGTGCCACGTAAATATTAAAAAAAAAAAAAAAAGCAGTGGGAGTAGAAACATGGGAAGAGTTGAGAAACAAAGTCGTAAAAAAATTTTTTTTTATTAAAAAAAAAAAAAAAAAAAAAAACGAACGTGGTAGAAGAAAATAAAATTAATGAAACCTCCTCCCCATCCACAACTCGCAAGGTTTAAAAACCTCCTCTTTCTTTCCTTCCTCTCCCCAGCCACCCCACCTACCGCACCTCTCCCCACCAAATATTTTCTTTGTTCTTCATCATTTCCCGACCGTATAATTATCATCATCTTCATTATCATCATTGACATAATCAATCAATCAATCAATCAAAATCTGTCGGTTTTGTCAAAGGAAATTTTACAATAATTAAATAATCCCACGTAAAATCCGATTGCCTGGAAGGGGGGGTGGGGGGTGGAGGGAAAACAAAAAAAAAACCCCCGACGTCGTTATTATTTTTTTATACTCCCGTTGAAAATTTCATTCGATTTGCCACCGCCTTCTTTTCATGCACGAACGCCCATTTCAAAAAAAAAAAACTTATCAGGTACC
>NW_002987863.1:55966-98429 GCF_000006295.1 Pediculus humanus corporis | reverse complement strand
AAAAAAAAAAAACAAATCGATATTCGAAACATTTTTATTTTTAAAAAAAATTTGTTAAGCCAATCATCAGCCTGACCAAATTTTTTTTTTTTCTCCAGCAAAAAAAAAAAAAAAACCGCGCGAATTTCAAAATAGGAAAATTTTTTATTTTTCGAAACGTGTCCGAACGTTATCATTATTATTATTATTATTTTTTTTAATTTTGAAATTCATTCAACGTAAAACTCCGGGAAAAAAAAAAAATTATTAAAGAAAGAAAAAAAGGAAAAAAATTGTTTTTTATCCATTTGCATACAAAACGGTTAATTATAACTTGTAAAAAAAAAAAAAAAAAAAAAAAAACAAATAATAATAATATTAATGATAATGATAATGATAATAAAATTAATTGCTTTTAATTTAAAGAAACGAAAAGTAAAATAAAAATTTAAACAAAAAAAAAAAGAAAATCTTGTTTCGTTTATTTATTTTTGTTTTCTCCCCGGAGATGTGAAGAAAAAAAAATGAAGAGGAGGAGGATGAGAAGGTTGGAAATGGACCGGAAAGAAGCAGAAGAAAAAAAAAAAATTCGTCTGCTGAAAATTCGCGCCATTTCGGGTTCGTTCGTTCGTCCGTCGGAAATCTTTGGAAAAAAATTTTTTTTTTTTTCTGATTTTTTTTTTTTTTTTTTTTTTTTTTTTACAACAATAAAAGTTTAAAACCCCCGATTGTGCGTGTGTGTGCGTGTGTGCGTGCGTGTGATTCATCATAACGATTTAAATCCCTGCGGCGTTTAACGAGGTTAGCAAAAAAAAAAAAAAAATTTCTGGAATAACGAAACCGGTGTGTTGGTTGATGGGAAGAGAGAAGAGAGAGAGAGAGATAGAGTAGAAAATTTTTTGATTGCCCTCATAAAAAAAAAAAAAAAAACTGGAAGCTATCTTTTTCCCTTCCCCCCTCTCCTCTCCTTCCCACTCCTCGAAAAAAAAAAAGAATTGCATATGACAACGTTGTTGAAATTAAAATTTTTTTTTTTTTATTTGCTTTTATTCATTCACAGTCGCTGGAGAAAAAAAAAAATTTTTTTTTTAATGTGTCGGTGCGTCAAAGGAGAAAAACCGGAAATGTTTCGCACTTCCCTCATCACCCTCCTTCCCTTAATCTTTAACCTTCCTCTCTGCTCCCCGGGGGGAAAACAAAAAAAATTTTTTTATGATTTTAAAGTAAATCTAACGAAAAAAAAAAAAAAACTAAAAGTTCGAAAAGAAAAAACTCGGTGAATTTTTATGAGATCGATGACGAAACGTTTATATTATTACGTCATCGTACACATATAATTTAATGACGTAATAATAATATTTTTTTTTTAGAAAAAAAAAAAAAAGAAAAAATTTAAATATGAGGTCAATGTCGGAAAACTTTTTCCCTTTTTCCCTTTTTCCCGTTTTTCCGTTTTTTTTTATGTTTTCGCAACCTCGATTCGTTCGTTACTGTCGCCCTTTTTAAAATAATAATAATATTAATAATAATAATAATGATGATGATAATAATAATAATAATAATAATAATAATAATAATAATAATAATAATAATAATAATAATAATAATAATAATAATAATACATTTCCTTTTCGTTCGTCTGCTGTTGAAAATATTTTCGTCAAAGAAAGAATTAACCCGACATAAAAAATCAATCCAACAAAGAAATTATTCAAAGCAGAAGAAAAAAAAATTTTTTGAAATAAATTTTCCCTCCCCCTCCTCCACCCGTCTTCTGCTTTTACATTAAGTTTAAATACATAATGGATTCCATTTTCGAATTGAAATTTATTATTATAATAATAATAATAGTAATAATAATAAATTCCGGAAAACTTTTTAAACCGACGATTTTTTTTTTTTTTTAAATTCAATTTAAAATAATTATGATGATGATGATGATGATGTTGATTGTGATGATGATGATAATAATAATAATAATTTCAAGGAAAAAAAAAAATTTTTTTTTTTATCACTACTTTCCCACAATGGAATTATTAGAATTAAAAATCATTTCTGGAATTCAATTAAAAATCTCCTCCTTTCATTGTAAATATTAATGTTTAAACTTTTTTATTTTATTTGTTTTTGCGTCCTTTTAAACCTTTCCAAAACCTTTTGTAAACCTTTTATAATCCTTTTTCTCTCCCTCTCAAATAATAAAAGGAAAAAAAAAAAAATTTTTTTTTGTTTTTTTTTTTTTAAAAGGTTTTAACATTTAATTGATAAAAGTTTATTCGTTGTGATTAAACGTTGTTCAAACGTTATGATTTTTTCTTTAAAATTAAAAAAAAAACTCTCAACGGTTTTAAGGTATGACGTAATAAAAAAATGGCTTCCTTTCCACTTTAATAAAAAAAAAAATTTAAAACTTTTTTTTTTAAAGAAAATAAACGAATAAATCGGGAAAATGATAAACGATTGATAATAATAATAATAGTAATAATAATAATTTGTTGACAGCGAGTTTGTTAAAGGACGACAAAAAAAAACAAAATTTTTCCGAAAACCTAAAAATGATAATAATAATAATAGGAAAAATCACAAAGCGAACACGCAAAACCGTCATTTTCAAATTGATGATGATGATGATAATAATATTATTATTATTATTGCGTTAGTTTTTGATTAAAAACCCCTTTTAGAAAAAAAATAGATTGATAGATGATTATGGCGTAAAAAAAAAGAGGAAGCTATAAAACTTTATCCGTAAGAAAACGAAAAAAAAAGTAAATTTTAAATAATTTTCCCCCGTTAATTCCACGTCGTTGTTGTCCCTGTCCCCCTCCCCCGTTCACAGTTTCCGCCATTTTGTTATCGTGTCATAAAAAATTGTTTACGGTTCGTTTTTGCAAAAAAAAATTTCGTACGTTAAAAAAAAAAAAAAAAAGAATTAATAAAATTCAATTTGATGCCATAATCAATTCAAAACCTTTTTCTCCTCCTCGCTTCCTCCCCTCCCCCCATTTTTTTTTTTTTTTAAAGATTTACGACCCTTTTCGTCGAGTGGGGAGCAAAAGTTTCAAAACCTTTTTTTTTTTTTCTCTAAAGTTAAGTAAAAAAGAAAAATTTATGGTGGGGATTCGTAACCGAAAAAATAAAATAAAATAAATTTTCAAAATTTAAAAAGAAAAAAAAATAAATAAATACACGTTAACTCCAGGAGGTTTTCTAAACTTTCATTACTCGATATTAAATCATTTCCGCACGGTTAAGAAATTTCTAGAATAAAAAAAAAACATTTCACGGTATCGAAATTTTATTAACGCCCCTCCCTCTTCCCTCCCTCCTTGGAAAATTTTTTTACACAAAAATTTTCCAATTGCGAAATTTTTTTTTCATTAAATTCAACGCCCGCGAAATAAACGAATCAAAAATTATTATTATTATTATTATTATTATTATTATTATTATTATTATTATTATTATTATTATTATTATTATTAATATCATCATCATTATTATTATTTTTATTATTATTAGTTTCATAGAGAAAATAAAAGAGAGAAAAAATAAAAAAAATTACTTCCGATTATTTATTGTTTCCTTTTTTTTTTTTTTCTTTTATATAATTTTAATGGGGGTCTTATAATAATAATAATAATTGTACAAACACGAAAACAATATCCAGAGAGAGAGAGAGAGAGAGAGAGAAAGAGAGAGAAAGAGAAAGAGAGATAGAGAAAAATTTTCCCAGCAGATTTCTATTGCGAAAATGACAATGACAATGAAATGAAACGAGTTTTTGAACAATTACGCAAAGTTTACAAAATCGCGAACGGATCGTAATAATAAATTAAGGGGGAGAGCGTGCGTCACTGGAGAACGCTTTCCAGAATTTACATTCGATTCCGAGAGAAATTTTCCCCCCTTTTTTTTTTTTTTTAAAAAATTTCAAAAATAAATTTTCATTATGGAAAAATATTTTTTTTTTTTTCACGCCCGAGTGATTAAAAATTAAAATTGGAATTTTTTCCAAAATTAATTTCCCCCCCCCGTTCGTTTAATAATGATGATGATGATGATGATGACAATAATAAAATCAGGTACTTAAAAATTAAAAAAAAAAAAAAATCAATTTAATGTCATCGTCATCGTCGTCGTCAAAGCAACACAAACGATTCCCATTTTTAAAAAAAAAAAAAAAAAAGGAAGAAATTTTCATTTCCGGTTTTTTTAATTTTTTTTTTAACACCTTTCTTTTTCTCCAGGAGAAAGACTCTTCTTTTTTTTTACAAATCGAAAAGATGTAAAAAGAAAAGAAAAGAAAAAAAGGAAAAGTGTAAATCCGTAAAAGTGAAAATTTTTTTTTTTTTTTTATCGGATTTTTATTACGAAACGTTCGTTCGGTCTGTCATTCGGTTTTCAATCATTTTCCTAAAACGTCTTCTTTTTTTTTTTATGACGTCATCGTCATATTCCGTCATTGTCGCGTCGACATTTAAAACATAAAAAAAAAAATTTAAGTTCGCGTTATTACAATTCTTTTTTTTTTTTCTCTCTCACACCCTACGGCCGACGGCACGAATTTTGGACGAATTGAAAATCAATCGAAAAATCATTTCCGTTTCCGGTTATTCCTTCATTCGCACTCATTTATCCATTTCCGTCTCTCTTAAACTTAACGAAAAAAAAAAAAATATATGACGGAGATAAGAATCTCTTAGAATTTACATAAGTTAATTAATTATTTGATTGAAAACACTCGAAATTATGACGTCGATCGACCACCCATCCAATCGATTCGTTTTCATCATTATTATTATTATTATTATTATTATTATTATTATTATTATTATTATTATTATTATTATTATTATTATTATTATCATTATCATTACGTCGCACTTTCGGATAACAAAATAAAGAAAGAAAAAAAAAAAAAAAGAAAAAATGAAAAGAAAAAGAAAATTTAATCAACGAACGTGGTGGAAAACGATGATTCGTGAATGATGATAAATTTAATAAATTATTATTACTGTCGTGGCTTTAGAAAAAAAAAAGAAAGAAAAAGAGTTTAAGATGTGAAAAACTAATCAAGTCTGGAATTTATATAGCAAAAGAATATGTACCGAATCCACGATAATTTTTTCTTTTTTTTTACATCATCCTTAGTCGAGACTTTAATCTAATCATGGAGAAAATTTTTCTTTAAAAAAAAAAAAAAAGTTCCAGACGATAAATGTGCGATAACTTTTAATTATTATTATTATTATTATTATTATAAAATTAAGGCCCTTAAATAAAATTATTATGAAAGCAAAAAAAAAAAAAGGTAAATTCTGTTTCAAATTAAATAATTTCGTGAGAAAATTTTTTAAAAAAAAATCGTGGCAGGAGATTATCAATACAAACGTTCGCACCGTACGAAAATGAAAAGAAGGGAAGGAGGAGGGGACAAAAAAATTTTTTTTCCCCTCTATTTTATCCTCTCCCGGTGTAAAAATTTTTTAACGGATTCGAAAAACAAAAAAAATAAAAAATTTGAAAATCCAATTTTCCCAACCGGAAGTTCCCCTTCCCCCAAAAAAAAAAACCTCAAACGCTCTGGAAAATCAGATTAACGTGAAATAGAATTATCATTTTCGATTCGTCATTCGTTCGAAAATTAGGAGTTTTTTTTTTTGTTTTTCCAGCACGATAAATAAAGAAAATTTTAGTTTTTCCTTCCCTCCTACCCCTCACCACCACCCCCCAATTTTCAAACGTTTAAACGAAACGAAACCGTAAAATAATCGAAAAAGTCAAAAAGTGTGAAAACGGAGACGAGATATAGAGAGAGAAAAGTGAGAGAAAGACGATGGATGAATGAATAAAGAAAATGTGAAAGAGAGAGAGAGAGAGAGATGAAGAAGAAATAAATAGAAAATGATATATGGGAATAAAAGAAAAACGGAAATGAATTTCCACAAGATTTTAACAAAATCCCATCGAAACTTCTCGACTTTTATTTTTCGATTTATTTTTTTTTTTTTATTCTACGATTTGAACGAAAAAAAAAAAAAAATTCCCCTTTCTTTTTCCTTTTCCGGTAACGTTAAAATTTTCCTTGATAATAATAATAATAATTAAAATATTTATTAATTGAAAATTTTTTTTCTAGAAAAATCTTTTTTTTTTTTTAAATAAAAGAATTAGTATCGAATATTTTACCGTAGGTAAAATTCAAAAAAAGATAGAGAGAGAGAGAGAGACAGGTCGTCATTTTTTTTTTGGCGGAAATTTTTATATTTCATTTTACTACTGCCACGTCAAAAAAAAATAAAAATAAAAAATAAAAATCGATTGTTATAATTTTTTCCCATCTGGAAAAAGAAAAAAATTTTTTTTAATTTCAAATTTATTATTTTTATCATCATCATGTCATCTTTTCTCTAATTGGTCGAAAAAAAAATTGTGGAAGGGGAAGGGATTCACTTCTCTTCTTTTTCCCTCTCCACTTTTTTTTTCTTCAACTCCCTCTCTTTCCTAATCCTTCTCCTATGTAAGAAAATCTCGTTCGAGACATTATATTTACCTTACGAAGGGAGGAGGGGGAAAAAATTGATTTTTTCAACCATGTTTTTTCCTTCCCCCTTTTTCCTACCCTCCCACTCTCTTAATTTTTTTTTCCCCTTCTTGTTTTTTCTCACCCACTCTTTTTCGAAAATACCGTACTTGCCTTCCGGAAAAAAAAAAAAAAAAAAAATTTATAATTTCCCTACTTTCTCTGCCCTTTCCCCTTCCCCTTTCCCTCCTCCTCTTTCTTCTTCTTCCCACCACTCCCTCCCACATTGTTTCAATTGATGAAACCCTTCGACTTTTTTTTTTGTCTTTTTTTTTTTGGTAATAAGATAATAGAAAAAAGAGACGAAGTGAGGGAAAGGAGAGGGGAAGGGAGGGGGAAGGAGAAAATTTACATTATTGTAAATGAAAAGCAAAAGAAGGTTATTTGAACCTTTTTCATGATATTGTAAACGTAATTTATGTCGCACGAAAAAAAAAAACCGCTGCGTTTGTGCGTAAGTGCGTGCGTGTGTGCGCGTCAACCAACACCCAAACAAACAAACGAAAAAAAAGAAGAAATATCACAAAAGGAATACATGTAAAAGATGGCGACGTGCATTTTTAAATCGTAAATCTCTTATCACAAACTATCCTCTCCGATTTTTACTATCATCCACGACGATTATAATTTCAATCAGAGTTTTTCTTATTCCACGACTTTTTCCTTAACATTCACCCACGACTCCTCTTCCGATGCGAATAAATAAATAAATAACAAATAAATATTTTCACACTTTCACAACCTAAAACTTTAGAGATAATAAATTCTCAAGAGTAAAAGTAAATACATTTGAAAACGACGGCGGAATCTAAAACCACGTCGATTTTAATTCATGACTAATATTATTATTATCATTCGGTATTTTTTATCGTTGGGATTAATATATCCTTTATTTTTTTTTCTTTCTACTTTCGAGTAAGTAAAATAATGAATTTCGACGTTTTTTTTTCTTTTTTCTTTCGCGTTTTTCTCTTATTTTAATAATTAACGACAGCAAAATTAATTTTCGATGATGATGATGATGATGATGATGAAAATTTTTAACTTTTCCTCATAATCTCTTTCTTTTTCTTCTGCTTCTTGTTTCATTTGTTTTTCTTTTTTTTTACGTAATGACAAAAAAAAATAATTCAAGTTAATTTGTCATTCTCACGTTTTTTTTTTTTTTTTTTTCCACGACGTTGTATTAAACAAGCTTATAATCATATTAATTACGTCACAATAATAATAATAATAATAATAATAATAATAATTTTAATAAATGAATCCGACACGCAAGTTGAAAACTTTATTATTATTATTATTTCTTTTTTTTTTTCAGTTCGTTACCGTCGCGGTGAAAAATTGGTCGTGGAATTATTAATCATTTAAACATACTTTCGCGTCGTAAATATAAATTTTCTTTTTTTTTTTTATTTGATACAAACCAAACTAAAAAAAAAAAAAAAAAAAGGTTTGCCAACCAAACATATTTTTTCATTTAAAAAAAAAAAAGGTTTAAAAGGTTCTTCGATGTTTTATTTAAAATGTAAATTACGTAACTTTATATATATATATATATATATAAGTCACTCAACCGTAAAATGTATTTTATTGATGTTTCGAAACACGTTTCTCTCTCTCTCTCTCTCTCTCTCTTTTTACACGAAAATAATAATAATAATTTTTTATAAATTTTTAAGCAGAAGCCACACACTTTTTTTTTTTTTTTTGATATAATCAATCGTATGAAAATTTTTTTTTCGTTTCGAATTTAATCGGCATAAATAAAAAAAGAAGAAAATTAAGTCCAGAAATTATTTTTCCGCGCCATTTTTCTTTTCCCTCGCGAAAATTTATTTATAAAGGAAAATAATAATAATAATAATAATAATAATAGTAATAATAAATACGAAACGGAAAAAAATAATCGTTTTAAAAATATTTTTATTTATTTTTTGTCTCCTGCCACGGCTTTTTTTTTTTTTTTTACGGAATATCGTTTTCGTCCTCGGTGTCGCCGGACATTTTAATAAAGTTTTTTTTTATTCGTTATTTTATAGTTATAGTTAAATTTATAGCGCTATAAAATTAATTCACTATAATTTTAAGATTTAACGAAATTAATATAAATCATATTAATAATAAAAATGATAAGAATAATGATAATGGAGGATGAAAAAAAAAATTTTCCTTTTTTTTTCTTCTTTTTCCTTTTTTTGCACTAGTTCCACTATTATTAATTTTTATTTAATGTAAAACCTTCTAGAATTTTCTTACTATCACGTTTTTACACCACGCACACACACCCTCTCCTCTCCCCCACTCTCTAAAAAAAAACAACTTCCGTTTGAATTTTTTCCGGAAATTTTCCGGGGAAAAAAACTTTTGTTAATTACATATTAAATTCGCGTTTTAAAATCCTACAAACGATTTATTTTTAAAACAAACAAATAACAAACAAGCAAACAACAAATCACCACACGGACAGAAAATAAAAGAAAATATCCTGAGGGAAAAGAAAAAAAAATAAAAAGTTTTACAGGTTAAAAATGATGGAAAAGTCCAACAAAAAAAAAGAGAAAGATGAAAAACGAGAAAAAAAAAAATAAATTTGAACTTTTTTTTTTTTTTTGGCTTCTCTCCCTTCCTCTCGTCTCCCCCCCACAAAAAAAAATTCAGTTTTTTTCATACCTGACTGAATCAATATGGAAAATTTTCTTTTTCCCCCAAACCCCGCAAAAAAAAAAAAAAATTTATCCGAATCCTTTTTTTTTATTCACGCACGTCGGAAAATAAACTTTTTCCAAGAAAAAAAAAAAAAAATTTTATTTTTTGTACGTCAAAAAAGTATCTGTGACGTCACCATTCGTTGAATAAAAACGTCGTGTCAAAAGAATTTTTTTTTTTTTTTCCCTTTTTTTACTCAAACGATTCGTTTAACAATGCCAAAAAAGTGTAATAAGATTTTTTTTTAAATATCAAAAAAAAAAAAAAAAAAAAAGGCAGGAAAAGAGATTAGCCGAAGAAAATGGAGGACGATAGGGAGGGGAAAGAGGAAGAAACGGAAACGGAAACGGAAACACACACACACACGCAGACACAGACACACGCACGTACGACAAATTATTCAAAAATTTTTTTTTTAAATATAAAAATATAAGAGAGAGAGAGAGAGAGAAAGAGAGAGAGAGAATTTTTTTTACGTGAATTAAATTTAAAATGAATTTTTTACTTCTTTTTTTTTTTTCTTCGAAATAAAAAAAAAAATTCCGCCATTTTGGAAATTTTTATCATATAAAATACATTAGTCAACCGTAATAAATAAAAAAAAAAAAAAACTACAATCAGATTTGAATGTTTTTTTTTTTCTTTTTTTTTTACGGTTTTATTCTATCCCTTACTTCGTCTTCATTTTCCTTTTCCCGTTTCCCGTCGTTTCCTTTCCCCCCCTCCCCGTTTTTCCCGTCATTTCCCTTTCCTCTCTGTCTAAATTTTATAATAAATAAAATATAAATATACACATATATATATATATATATATATATATATATATATATATATATTCATCCAGATGTTTTGCGCGGGGGGGGGGAAAAACAACAAACATATATATATATATACATATATATAGTTTTTTTTTTTTCTAACGTTTATTTATTCGAAACCAGGTGTTGCCAACGTAAGAAAAACAAAACGAAAAAAAAAATTCTTTGATTTTTTCTCTTTCTTTCTTTTCATTTTTTTTTTTTTCGAAAAAAAAAAAAAAAATTCTACGTAATTTTCTCAATAACTTTTTTCCACGGAAAATAATCAAAAATAACGTGTAAATAGACAACAGCACAAAAAAATGTTTTGATAATAATAATAATAATTATCGATTGTTTTTCCGAATGAATCGATGATGAATTTTTTTTTTTTTGTATTTAAATTTAAAAAAATCGGAAAAGTTTTTGTTCTTTTTTCTTTCTCTCTCTCTCTCTTTTTCTCCCTCTCCCCATAAATAATGTCTTTAATTAAACGACAAGAGATGATGATGATAATGATGATAATAATAATAATAACGAACACTGATAAAAGAATACAATGAATTAAAAAAAAAAAAAATTTTCTTTTTTTCTGTGCGATTTTTTGTTGGGCAAAAAATTTTTTCCCTTTTTTTCCTTCTCCTGAGAATTTTTCATTCTTTCCTTCCTTTTTTTTTTTATTCCTTTTTCATATAAAAACCTTCAACTAATTGAAAGAGCTTTTAGAGTTTAGAAAAAAAAAAAAAAAGGGAAAAAGGGAAAAAAAAGGAAAGAAAAAAAATTTCCAGTTTCATTTTGATTTGTTAAATTTTACCTTTTTTTTTTTTTGTGACTTAAAATTTAAAACATTTATTTTTCTGTTGCTCATCCCTCAATTTACTTTTAACCCTTTCCAACCTTTTCATCCCCCTTTAAAAAAAAACAAATTTTTTTTTGTTTCTCTCTTTCCCTCCCCCTTCTCTATGAAATTTTAAATTCTTCGAATCGAGAAAAGAAAAATTACGTAATGAAAATGCGTCCTACAACGTAAAGTGGCACGAGACAAAAAAAAAAAAAAAATTAATTTAACGAATTTTGCGAAAAGGTCGATGAACCCGCGTTAATTTTTTTTTTTAATAAAACAAATATTTCCCCCCTCCCCCACTTTTTCCCTTTTTCCTTCCTTTTTTCAAAAATTTAAACCTGAAAAATTAATTTCGATTTTATTTAAATTAAACGATTTGACAAATACTTTTCCGCCATTTTTTTTTCCGCCTACAAAATCTCATACCCATTAAAATAGAAAAAAAAAAAAAAAAAAGGAAAAATCTCAAAGGAATTTAATTTTCCAGAAAAAATTTCCGCCGGTTAGAAAAAAAACAACCGCCACAAACCGCCTCACCAACACCACCAAATAAAACAAAACCGAAAGAAAGAAAGAAAATTTTTCGCTGATCTTTTTCAAACTGCAGCAAAAATCATAATAATAAAATGATTGGAAGATTTTTATTTTATTTTCTCTATGAAAAATAAAATGAAGCAAAAGAAAAATGAAAATCCTTTCGTCTTCTGCTTCTTTATTTTTCTTTTTTCTTTTTAATTTTTGAAACTTTAAAAAAAAAAAAAAATTTATTTTTAAACTTTAGCAAAAAAAAAATTTCTTTCTTTCTTTTTTGTTTCTCTTTCGGTTAATGTAACAAAAGAAAAAAATTTTTGTTTTAAAGTTTTTTAAAAACATAAATTTTCTTTCTTTTTTTGTTTTGTTTTCTACTTTACGATTCGAACCTAAATTGTTATGTTTTAAAGTTGGCATCCCTGATTTACTTTCTTTTTTTAAAAAGTTTTGTGAAAAACCAAAGCCGATATTTTTTGTTTTTCCTTTAATACACCGCCTTCTTATAATAAAATGACGACGACAACGATGACGTTTTACTTCCTTTTTTTTCATTTCCGTTTCCGGTTTTAAATTTCCGTTAACGTTAACCGTCCCTACCCCGGTTTTTTCTTTTTTTTTTTTTTTTTTTGAAAACAGGTTTGAATGAAATCACAATCGATAAAAAAAAAAAAATTAATGATGATAATGATAATTTTTTAATTATCGATTCGCGACGACCTTTTATTAACTACAATCGCCGCCTACTCCCCTTTCCCTCCCTCCCTTTTCGCCACCGCCACCCCATCGACTCTCTCGCTTTTTGTTTTTTATTTATTTTACCTTTTTTCACGTTTTCATATCCGTTTTCGTTGTTTTTTCCTTGTCCCTTTTTTTTTTTTTTTTTTTAAATTTTCACCTGTCGTCTGTCGTCGGTCGGTTACAAACGAAAAAAAAAAATTTTCCTTTCTCTCTCTCTCTCTCTCTCTCTTCTCTCCTTTTCAAATAGTTTTTTGTCCGAATTTTATAAATTTTTTTTATTTTTTTCGATTTCACAGACGAAGTTTTAATGAGATGAGAGAGAGAGAGAGAAAAAAAGAAAAACCTTTTTTCGATGTTCACGTCCCTGGAAAATTTTTTATAAAAATTCCAAAAAAAAAAAAAAAGAAAAGAAAATTCCAATTTTTTTTATGTTTTCTTCACTTTCCATTTCGATTTTACCATCATCATCATTATTACTATTATTATTAAATTTTAAATTTGGAAAAAAAAAACTCGAATCAAAGTTTTCGTGCAATAATAAATTTTCACATAGGACGTTTCATAAATATTTTTTCTCTGCCCCCCTCCCCCTATCTCCCCGTTCTCTCTCTCTCTCTTTCTCTATCTCTTTACGTTTTTATTCTCGATCGATAAATCGATATAACGATAATATCGATTATTATGAGGTTTTCCCAACAAAAAAAAAAAACTTTCCGAAAAAAAAAAACCGATTTAAACAGATTAGTTTTTCCTTTTTTCCTCTCTCCCCCCCCTTCCCCAGCTTTTCACATCCCTCAACCTCTCGTTGCGGTTTTTACTTTTTTCCTGTCGTTTTCTTTGTCGTCGTCGTTGTCGTCCTCATCGTATACGTTATACGTATGCTGTCGGTTTTTTTTGTTAAAAGCGTTAAATTAAATTTTGTCGGTTGGTTAACCTGTCGGTCGGTTCGACGTTCGGGGGAAAGGGATAAGGAAACGGAAAAGAGGAGAGGAAACGGGGGGGGGGTTTCCGTAACAGAATCCGGAAATGCGTTGCGGCGTAGGCTTAAAAGGTTTTCCTTTTTCGATAATGCAATAAAAAAATATAAAACGGTGCAACAGCAAAAAAAAAAAAAGAGATTCGCGTTTGCAAAAGTACGATGGGACTCATTCTCTCAAATCGTTTTTTTTTTTTTTTTTTTTTTTTTAATTTTATTTTATTCCGACCGCGGGAAAATTTCGTGCCCTTGTTAGTAGCAAAAAAAAAAAAAGGAAAAAAAGAAAATTTTTTTTTCTTTTTTTTTTTGCAACGTCAATTTTCTTTCCGAGGAAAAAAAAAAAAAAAAAGGAAAAAAACAAAAATTTTTTTTTTTCCCATTTTTTTCAGAACGCAAATTTGACTAGACTTGTCATATTTCACTAAATTGTTTCCCCGAGTATGAAATAAATTTTTTTTCTTACTTTGCTGTCGTCAGATTTTTCCCCCCACCCCCTTCCCCGAAAAAAGATTTTTTTTGTGTGTGTGCGTGTTTGTTTTTCTCTATTCATCCCTTGAATTTTTTAAGGGATTACAAATATATATATATATATTAAAAAATTTATTGCGTGTACGCCATTTTTCTTTTCTTTTCCTTTGGAATTTATTCATTTTGTTTTTTAATACGTGTTGAAATCGGTTTAGTTTTCTTTTTTTTTTTTTTTAAACGGAAACGGAAATAAATAAAATAACTTACTTTATTTCCTTTAAATTTTCCGTTTCCTTTTTATTATTTGTATTTCGTGTTTTAGAAATTAAATAACTTATTCTGTTGTAAAATTTCCTCCCCCCCGTTTTTATTTCGATAGGATTTATTTGATCGATTTTCGAGTTTCGATTATTGTCGTCGTCATCGTCGTTTTCCCGCCATAAATAAAAGTTTTAAAAAAAATAAATTTTTTTAAAAAAACTCACCGTTCATGTTGACTTCCACCGTGGGCGTAGTTTTAACGGATCCGTACGTGCTCGTTATCGAATACCTGTGATTATCCGGTATTTCGATCTGGTTTCCGGTTTCGCACGGATGAAGATGATGTTGATAATGCATGCGATGAGTTTGTCGACGATGTTGATGTATCGAATTCAAAACGATGTTCGATGATGTTCTGCTCAATGCCTTCCTCTGTCGGACGGCTTCCTTGTATATTTTATAGTACATGATTATCATGACAACACCCGGAATCCAAAAGCTCACTCCGGAGGATATCAAAGCGTAATATTTATTAACGACGAATATGCACACTTTAGGATTAGTTCTACGAAATTCCTGATGTTCTTCCGTCGTGTACCAACCTAAAAAAATCGGCGTGAAACTTATCAACGCCGGTAATATCCAAACGTTGGCCAACATGAACGTCACCGTTCTGTGAGTCATTGTGATCGGATATTGCAGTGGTCGGACAATGGCGTAATATCTATCCACGCTTATGCAACACAAATGAAGTATGCTGGCCGTGGAAAAATAAACGTCCAAACTGTTATAAACGTCGCACATGAAATACCCGAACAGCCACATTCCGTTCGTCAGTTCGACGCTCGCGTTGAACGTCATGGCACACAAAGCGACCAATAAATCCGCCATGGCCAAACTCACTACGTAATAATTCGTTATCACTCTCAATTTTCTATGTCTTATCACGCTTATTATGACGAGAATGTTTCCGAGAACGGCCGTCACTATGATCGTGCCCATAATAAAACCTTTCACTATGGCCGGAACGACGGGTACGTCGTTCGGCGTCGTTATTATCGTGCTGGGCACGTCGTTTCCATTCGATTGCCAACCGTTTTGAACGTCTATTATGTTACTGTTGGGTGAGAACGTGTAACCCGTTAAATTAACGCTGGGTATGGGTGTCGTCGTGTGATTGAGCACGTCTCCGTGTGGAATTGGAGTAACACCCGTCGCCGTAGTTTTGATCCTTTCGATCAATTTCTTATTCGTTCCATTTATCATTTTTGCCGTCATCATTTCCCTGAAATTTTCATTTTTTTTTCTTTTCTTCTTTTCCCCATACCTTAAAAAATTAATTTAATTTTTCTTTTCTTTCTTTTTTTCTTTTCTTTTCTTCTTTTTCTCTTCCTTTTCCAAAAATTTAATTAACCAATTTTATTTATTTATTGTGTCGTCGTTCCGTCTTCTTCTTCTGCTATTTACTTTCACATCAATTCTATAACAAAAAAAAAAAAAATCACATTAAATTTTATATTTACTTTTAGCAAAAAAAAAAAAAAAATTGAAAACTATTTGATGGGCGTTCCTGCCGTAGGGAGGGATGGAAGGAGGGAGGAAGGGGATTGGAAAAAAGGTTAAAGAGAAAACATCCCCTAAAGGGTTTTTTTTTGTTTTTATTCTCTAAATCAAAAATAAATAAATAAAATACATTTTTTTTTTTTGATTGAATTTGATTTGGGCAACAAATCAACCATATTAAACATGTCATGCATAAACATTTTTCATTGTATATTTTTTTCATTACCTACATGTAAAAATTTTTTTTGTTCCACCATTTTGTTTTTGACAAGAAACAACATTAAACAATAACAATAATAATAATAATAATAATTTTTTACTCTTTCATATTTTTTTCATGTTTTTCTTGTTTCCCCCCCCCCCGCCGAAATTCTCTTAACGTTTTTCAACGCGTAAAATTTTCTCAAACCTTTCGCTTTTCTTTTTTTTTTTTTGTTTCGAAATGACAACAGCGCACAACAGTAAACATTGGTTTTATTACGTATAAAAATTACGGGGGTACGACCCGGGTAAAAAAAAAAAAAAAAAAAAAAAAAAAATTATTCTTCATTCCGGGTGACAAAAATAAAAATATTATAAGAAACTGGAACGAGTTGGAAATTCATTTTTTTTTTAAAATGGCGTCGCTACTCGCTAATAAGAAACTTTTTTTTAACTAAGCGTCCCGTGAAATGTTTGTTATGTTAACAACAACAACAAACGATGACAGAATCCTTTGATATTTTTTTTTTATAAAGAGAAAACGTTGATCAAAATTAATTACGACATCATTATTTTTTTTTTTTTTTCAATGAATTTTCCAGTACGATAAGAAAAAAATTACGTAACAAGCGTAAAAATAATTTTTTTTTTTTCTGCGTATACAAAACGCACGCACACGCACACACGCACCCAAATCTAAAAAAAAAAAAAATTTCATCCACGCATCATTTAATTCATAGTTTATGCGTTCCGACGCCACCGCCGACGCCGCCGCCATGTTTAAATATTTAAAACCTTTACTTATTACATATATATATAAATAATTTTTTGTCTTTAACACCGGCACAAAGGTAATTATCCCTTTTTTAAATTGTTAATTTATATTTTAAATTTTACTCGTAAAAAGAGAGAGAGAGAGATAAGGAGGGATGAAAACTTCCGCAAAATTTACTTTCTCATAAATTTTATAAAACAAAAAAGAGTTAATTATCATATTATAAAAGTGTTAAATAAAATAAAATAAAATAAAAATTCAATATGGCGACCGGAAATCAAATCGAATCTATTAAAACGACCCGAAACTTTTCTTTCCTTTCCTATTTTTTTTCATCGAATTTTTAAACGTATAAAACTAGAAAAAGTTAAATTAATTAATGAATAATAATAATAATACATAATTTCAAAAAAAGAAATAATCATGAACCGCAAAATCGTGAGGATAGCAAAAGATGGGAGGAGGAGGGAAAAAGGGAGGAAAATTTTTTTTTGTTAAATTCGAAAACTTTCTTTTAACCCTTTTGTAAATTTCTTTCCCTTTCATATAAAATTCATTCCCTTTTCTCACTTTATTTTAATTATTAAAAAATCGGAACCGGAAATCGGAACCGGAAATCGGAACCGGAAGTCGAAACCGGAAATCGATACCGTTTTTTTACTTGAAAAAAAATTTTATACGTACATAATTTACGCGTATTTTAAAAATAATTTCCTTTTTGTTTAAACAAAAAAAATTCGATTCGAACGCGCGTGTAAAAAATTTTTAATGACGTCATTAATTAAAATACATAATAATAATAATAATAATAATAATAAAATTTTTTTTTGTCGTCATTCTAACGATTCGCCTACGTAAAATGAAAAAAAAAAAAATTCTTTAACGTGCGTCGTCGTCGTCGTACAATTTTTTTTTACCTCAGTAACTTTAAATTAAAATTAAAAAAAAAAAAAAAAACCCGTTAACGTTTAATTAAAAGTTTAAAATAAAATAAAAAAAATTAATTAATTAATTAATTAAAATCATTTTTCGATAATTTATCGATTTTATTGAATTTTTCTCGAATTTTTCTTCATCCCTTATTTTTTTTATTTTTTTATTTTTTAATAAATAAATTATGAAGTTTTTTTTTAACGAAACTTTCGAGATATCGTCATCGAAACAAAAAACCCCAAGTCGTTTTATTTCCGTTTCTACCTCTATGACTTTACGAGTTAACCGTCGCGTATGAAAAATCGCATTTCTTTTTTTTACATCATTCATAAAATTTTATAGTTTAAAATTATTAAGCGGAACGATTTAATAAATTATTAATTAATTAATTAATTATTTATTATATCGATAATTAAATTCGCGAAAGGTGAAAATAAAATGGCGGCCGGAAAACGGAAAGAGAAAAGAAAACAAAACAAAATCGCGAATAATAATGAACGTTTAAAAACATTTACGAAACATTTAAAATTTTTTTCTTTTTTTTTTAACGTGCGTTTGTTTGTTTGTTTGTTTGTTTGCGTTGTTTGTGTTTGTTCTCGAAACTTTTGTTATAAATTTATGAAAATTATTTCTTATATATATACATGTATAAAGTAACTAAGAATTTTTTTTTTTTTTTTTATCTCGGGTTAATAAAATCTCTTTATTTAAATACTCTTTCCTACCTCTTTTTTAAGCTTTCCCTCACTTTACCCCACTCCCCTACACTCTCCCCAAAACCTTCTCTCTGAAAGAAACCCCCCCCCCCTTCTAGAGTTTATTTTCCTTTTTTACCTTTTCACCTTTTCTTTTTTTTTTAACTTTACTCATTTCTGCGAGCGATGTTTGCTCTTCATTATTTTTATTTATTATTATTATTATTATTATTATTATTATTATTATTATTATTATCATCATCATCATCATTATCATTATCATTATAACCGATCCACGTATTTTTTTCTATTCATTCAAACAATTTTTTTTTTTTTTTTTTTAAATTATTCTAGAAAGTTTCTTTTGCTATTGTAATAAAAAAAAAAGAAATCGACGACGACGCCGACGCCAACTCTTATTAAAAAACTTTCAATGATTATTATTATTATTATTTTCTTTTGTTAATAAAAAAAAAATTGTTAAGTTGTTGTAGTCAGAACATCATCATCATCATCATCATCATCATCATCATCGTCTTTGCCATCATCTCTTGTAAATATTATTTAAACAAAAAAGATTTAACGAAAACTTAACAGTTATCATATTTTCATTTCCAGATCCAGAATCATCATCACTGATTCTGACAGGAACATCAAAATTAATTTACCCGCCTTTGTTGTCGCAACAACAACAACAAACAAAAATATTTACTATTATTTTCGTTAATTATTATTATTATTTTCTTACTTCCTTTCTTTTTTTTAAAAAAAAAAAAAAAAAAAAAGGAAGAAAGACAAAAAAGAAAAAAAAATCAAATTCCGGATGTTGACGATGATGGCGATGATGATTATAATGATGATGATACTATTCGGTAAGTACAGAAAAAAAAATTACAAAACCGGAAATGACGTCATCGAATGAGATTTTTATATTTTAAAAAAACTGGCCTTTTAAAATTAACTCACCGGAGAAAAAAAACTTAAAAAAAAAAAAAAGATACTCATAAAATATTTTCACGAAAAATTTTCGGATGAATAAAAAATAAACAAACAACAACGACAAACAAAAAACAAACAAACAACCGACACAAAACAAACAAGCGACGAATGAATATCCTTTTTTTTTTTTTTTAAATTTTCTCTTACAAAAAAAAAAAAAAATTCCCCCTCACATACGCAATTATAAAATCATAGAGTATAATAAACCTTAAAAAAAAAAAAGTCAAATCATTTTTGTTACTCTATGACTTAACACAAAACCTTGAATTATAATTTACATCGTTCCTAAATAAATGATTTGAATTTTTCCGACTTTTCCTCCCGGGGGAGGCGGAAGATCGGCGAAATTTTCACACGCGATCGCGATCATTTTTAATGAATTTCCGGTCGAAAATTATTATTATTATTATTATTATTATTACGCGTAATAATTTCTTTTTTCTTCCAAATTTTAAATTTTTATTTTATGAGTGCGACGCGTGCGCCATCGAAAAAAATTGTTTATTGCTCTCCAAACAATTAAAAAAATTATTTAAACTTTTATTATAAAATTATTGTGCTACGAACTACAAGAAAAAACCTTAAACGTAAAGAAAGCAAATAAAATTTTTTAGTATTTAAAACTATTTCCGTTTCCTGTTTTATTTTTTTTTTTATATTATTCATTCGTTTATGTTTTATTTGATTCACAAAAAAGACGCGTTCGTTCGTGACCTTATTATTATTATTATAATCTTTCACTTCTGGAAAATTTTATGGAATTTCCCATAAATTTCCTCCTCTTTACTCAATTTCTAATAAAAAAAGAAAATAATCATAACCGGAAATTGAATAATAACGATTACGTACTTAGCTCCATCGCTAACGATTAGTCTAACCGACAAATAAAAATTTTTTTTTTGTAGCGTGTGAGTTCGCGTGGGTGAACCTTTGACCCCCCACCCATCCCTTTTTCCTTTAACCTTTTTCGTGACACCGCAAAATTTGAAATCAACGAGCGAGAGAACCTTCACCATCGAGATAATCGTTTATAAATCGAATCGATTTATATATTCGATCGTAAAGGGGATGAACACGTTTTCGCGTTTGTTGCGGTTGTGATTTATTTAAAATAAATAATTCTCGTCGTCTGCTTTTAATTATCATTTATTTCATTTTGGGGAAAAAATTTTATCGAGCGGGAAAATTAAACGAAGAAAATTTCCCTACAACTGAAAGAAAACTATATAAATAATAATAATAATAATAATGATTAAAGGGTCGTTTTGTTTTAATGTCAGTCACACTAAGTCGACGTTTTTCACGATGTGATTTCCTTGTGGTTCATAGACAAAGAGAGAAAAAGAAAAAGAGAGAGAGAGAGAGATTTAAATGAGAGAGAGACAGGTGATGCAAAGGTTAACAAATCAATTTTTGCACACATCAACACCTGACGTCGCCATTTTTTTTTTTTCATCTTCGTGAGAAGGTTCACAAAAGGTTAAATTTTTTCAAATGTAAAAATGATGTAACCGAAGGGAGGGAGGGGGGTCAACCGGAGTCCTCCAAAGGCAAATAATCCTTTTTTTTTCAGAATTAATTAACGGAATTATTTTATTATCTAATCCAATTTAATATTATTATTTTTTATTTTATCGTGCGGCCATTTTGAAAATATCCGATTTATGTAACTTTTTCTTTCACTTTTTCCTTAAAAGATATTTATCATGGAATTTTTTTTGAGAGAGAAAGATTCATTGGAGAAAAAAAAAATTTATGACTTTTTGTTTTCGTAACAAAAAGAAAATTAAACGAAAAGCATTAAGAAGAAAAACTTTCTTACCCCCCCCCCTTTCGCGCTTCCCCGAAAAAAAAAAACGAAAATTTCCCGCCAAATTTAAAATAACCTTTTTTTTTTAAATTAAAAAAACCTTCAGTAAAATTCCATACTACGAAATTATTAATAATAATAATAATTTTAAAAGACCTTTTTCTCATGTATAATTATTTTTACGAATCCGAATAATTTCAACAAATATTAATAATAATGATAATAATAATAATAATAATAATAATAATGACTAAGAGCGGAAAATGAAATTTCGTTAGATTTATTATTAGTATAACAAAACAAGAAAAAAAAAAGAAAGAAAATTTTTGCAAGTTTTAATGATAAATTTCTTTGGAAAATTTAACCCAAATAATTAATAATAATAATAATAATAATAATAATAATAATAATAATAATAATAATAATAATGATAATGATAATGATAATTTATAAAAAAAATTTTTTAAAAACGACGCCACGAAAAAAAAATCCTCAAATGTGAAATTTTCCGAATGAAAAAAAAAAGTGTTGTAAATGCCGTTTTTTTTTTTAAAGAAAAAAAAAAAATAATAACAATATACATGTATATGCACAAACATAAACAGAAGCAGAAGATAAAATAATTTAGGGTAGGGCAGGAAACGTCGAAACGAATGCATAAAAAAAAAAAAAAATAGAAAAAAGATGGAAAAAAAGAAAAAAAAAATTACGAAGGAACAAAAAAAAATGATGAAAATTTCAATTGATAGGCGATTTGGAAAAAGAAAAAAAAATATAAAAACAAACCGGAAATTACATAAAAATCGAAAAAGAAAAAAAAAAAAAAAGATGGCGTCGAAAATAATACAAAAAAAAAGAAAAAAAAAACGCAGAATATTAACGTGTGAAAATTGCATATCGTAACGCTTCGTTTTTTTTTACAAAAGAATTTCTTTTTGTTTTGCACACACGCACGTACGCACTTATTCCCACGCGCACGTACTCCCCCACACAAATAGGATTCTAATCCCACTTTTTCCTTTTACACGAATTTTTTTTTTTTTTCCCCGTCTGATTTGAACTCTAGAAAAATTAGAAAATTTCGTAAATTTCTCGTCAAAGTTAACGAAAAAAAAAAAAAAAAAAATGTCAAAAGATTTGAATTTTCGGAAAAGGTCGTGACATGACGTCACCGCCCCCCACCCACTTGTTCTTTTACCATCGAGGTATCACACACGTAAATTAATCCGCAATTAAAAAACTTTTTTTTTCGTTTTTCTCATCTCCTTTAATTAATCATTCGACGTCACCGTTTTTGGTTATTCGTTCGTTTCGTGTTTGTAAACCTTTTTCGTTTCGTTTGTAAAAAAAATTTTTCTTTTTTTTCCCCCCCTTCTTATTCTTCTTCCTTTTATTCCTTTTTTTTTTACTTTACGAGCTTTTTTTTAGAGAGAAACAGAGAGAGAGAGAGAGAGAGAGAGAGAGAGAGAGAGAGATGGTTGGTAAAGTCATAAAAGTTCTCCACTTAAAATTTCTTTTGTTTTTTTCAAGTTTTTTTTTTTTTTCTTCTTGTTCGGGCAAGAGTCAAATTCTCGATTGCTTTTTTTTCTTTTCCTTTTTGTTCTACCGCATTCCCCCCTCCCCCTTTTTTTATTTTTAAAGCAGAAGAAAATTATTTCGAAAAGGAAACAATGACGCTCGACTCGAAATTAAAAAAAAAAAAAAAAAAATTCGTTGAAAAAATAAAACAATCGTCGCGTCGTTCTCGAAACACAACAAAAAAAAAATTTCTAAAACCACGAAACAAAAACAAAAAAAGTGTCACGTGATCGTGCGCGCCAAAAAAAAATTTTTTTAAAATTAATTTCCATAACAAATTTTTTAATCCTCGCCAACTCCTATTATTATCATTTTTTTTTTTTCACGTTAACAAAAAAACAAAACAAACGACCGGAAAATAAAATAAATTTTCATCATTGTTTGTTTGTTTGTTTGTTTGTTGGGTCTCACACACGATGTTATGATGATGACGTGTCATCATAACAAAAATCTCTCCTCTCTCATACCTATCGTGAGAATTTAAGAATGCCGCACGTAAAATACACAAAAGACATTATAATCTCGCAAAACCGTACCTTACTTCGACCCTGAATCCCTTTTTCCGTTTTTCCCAAACGGATAAAATAAAATAAAATAAAATAAATATATTTACTTTTGAATTAAACTCATTAAGACCCTTTTATTATTATTATTTTTTTTTTTATCAAAAATTTTAAAATGTATTATTATCATTTTCTCTTTTATTATTTTTTTCTAAATCCACGATTTTCCTTTAAAACTGTTATGGGTCATAGTTGAAAAAATTTATAGTTTGAAACAAACAAACAAACAAACAAACAAACTTTTGCTTTTTCTTTTTTTTTTAAACTCAAATAAATTCAGAATTTAAACGAGAACAAAAAAAAACAAAACAAAACGAATAATAATAATAATAATAATTGGTTTTGTGCAAGGGCCGTAAAAAAAGGGGGGAGGGTGGAGAGGAGGGATTCCGATCGATGATATAAAAAAATCAATAATAACGGGAAAGCAATTTCAGTAAAAAAAAAAAAAAAAAGGTTTTAAAAAAGGTTTTTTCTTTCCCCCTTACGCAAAAGTCAAAAAAAGAGGTTAAAAAAAAGGAAAACTCTGAAAAGAAAATATTCCATTTCCGGTTTATCTCGTAAAAGTACGAAAGAAATTTTCTTTTTTTTTGCTAACGTTTAAAAGATTACGGATTTTTTATCGTGAGAGAGAGAGAGAAAGTGTGCGATGGGTTGTTTTTTAATGTTACATACCGATTTAAAAAGAGAAAGAGAAACGGAGAGAAAGAGAAACAAACAAACAAACAAACGAACGAACGGGTTTGCGAACGTTTTTTTTTCTATGTTAAAAAAGGTTGTTCAAGGTTAGTTCATCCGCACATCGATGGCCCTCAGCCAAAAAAAAAAAAAAAATTTAATGAATATATATATATGCACGTTACGACGACGACGACAAAGAAGGAGATTCGAATGCAGAAAATGAAAGGGAAGGCGAACGGGGGGGAAAGGAGGAGAGGAGGGAGGAGGGAGAGTGAGGACACGGGGAGGAGGGGAGGGGAGGGGAGGAAAAAAGTAAAAATTATGAATGGCGAGCAAACGAACGGCATTGACCTACAGCACGAAAATCCCGGGAAACTCTCTGGAATTGATCGCGTTTTCAGTCGTTGAGACTCAAGGTCGCGGATTTTTATTACCTTTCTTTCTAGAAATTTCTTCTTTATTTTTCTTTCCCCCCTTTCCCCCCCCCCCGAATGAAAAAAACTAATTTGAAAAGATAGGTAATAATTTATTTACAAGTGAAAAACAAATAATAATAATAATAATAGTTCCAAATCATGTTTTGAGTAATAGACCGTGTATAGGAAATCGCGTCGCGTGGGACCGCCCACGTTTTTCGAAAGAACCATCATCACATAAGAAATTCAGGTAGAGACCCGGAACGAACGGGTCGTGATTAAAATTTTGAAATAATAATAATAATAATAATAACAAAAGAAAAGGAGGAAAATGTTAAGAATTTGTAAATTGATATTGTCAGCAGTAGTACGCTTTGACAATAAAGGAAAAAAACAACCGGAAATGATAATACCAGTAAACGTCGCCGTCGTGGGAGTAGCATTGAAATTTTCAATCGGTCCTCAAGAGGGTATTTCAAAGAATTTATAAAAGAAAAAAAAAATTTACTCGCACAAGAAATCCTCAGTTTTGTGGTTCGGCCCACATTAATCGAAAAATTCCGCAACCCCCCATCAACGCCCCCCCACCACCGCCATCACGTCATCACCGATATTTAAGCATCCATTTAAACACAAACAAAAAAACAAAAACCTGGTGAGAAAACCACGAAAATTTTCCAAAAAAAGGATTCCCCCCGATTAAAACTTAAAATAATAATAATAATGATGATGATGATGATGATGATGATAAAAGCTTAAATTATACCGTAAAATAAATTAAAGGCCGTTTGTTTGTGTTTTCACACATTTTTTTTATTACACGTTAAATTTCATTTTCCCACCTTTCCTCCTCCCCACTCCGCCTCCCCCACCCATTTTAAAAACAAACAGGATTATAAGCTACGGATTAACGGGTAAGGAATCGTGGAAGAAGAAAGAAAAGGAAAAGGAAAATAATTTTTTTTTTTTCGGAGTTTTATCGACTCTTAATAATAAAAAATGTCTTTTTAATCAAATTATTAAAGAAAGTAATTTTTTTTTGTCTCGCGCGAGCTGTTGATTAACCCCCATCTCCCCCCCCCCGTTTTTTTCTTTCTGTCTTTTCTCGTGCCACGTGAAAAAAAAAATATATAAAATCCTATAATTTATAGCGTTAGAAAAAGAAAATCATTTAAAAATATTAACCCACATTTTTTTCTCCGTCACAAAAAAAAAAAAAAAAGATATGAAAGGTTTAAAACAAAACGAAAGTGGAAGAAGAAAAAAAAAAGAAAAATGGCGTATTCGTAGAATACTGTCGTAATAAGAACAAAAGCTGAATAAAAAGGTCGAAAAAAAACGAATTTGAAATATTATTCATTATGAACGAAAGCAAAAAAATATTATTAGTATTTAACCGAAGCAAAATTATTTACTCTCTCCGACCGATCGTAAAAAAAATCTTATTTACAATCTTTACTTATTTTCTCCGTGTAACTTAAAGGTATCGCGTGTTGTTGTTTGTTTGTTTGTTTGTTTATTCGCTTGTTTGTTTGTTTTCATTTATTTATTTTTATTCACACGTAAAAAAAAAAAAACTCGAAAGGTAAAATAACCGTAAAATTAAATAACAAAAAAAAAGAAAAAATTTTTTTTTTCTTTAATTTCATTAACCGTAGCAAAGACGGAGGGAGGGGGAGAGGGAGGAGGGGTAAGAGAGTGAAAAGCGGAAGCGGAAGCGAAAAGGACAAAAATTAAAAACGTTTGACACAAAAAATATGAATACGATGAGAAATTTAATTAACAATAAATCTTTCTTAACGGGAGAAAAAAAAAAAAAGGAAAATTTTTCTTTGCATTTTCAATTTCTCCAGTTTTTCTTTTTCCGTTTCCTTTTTCCCCCTCCCTCCTACACTTTCCCGCTCATTTTTGTTTTTTCGATAGGAAATTTTACGCGACAACGAGAACGTAACCCGATTTCGAAAAAAAAACCGAAAAAAAAAAAAATTTTTTTTTTTTTATCGTCTGCTTCGGCACCGGAAAAATTTTCCGGAACCGGGAATGAGTTTTCCACCATCTCCCGTCTTTATTTCTCTCTCTCTCTCTCGATTATTTATTAAAAAAAAAAAAAAAAAAAAAAAGAAGGGGACCGAATTTTCTCGCTTCTTCGTCGTTATCATTAAATTTTTTATTGTGACGTCAGACAAGTTTGTCCGTTTTGCAAACACGTGCATTTTCTCCAGAGACTTTTCTCCAGTTGTTGTTGCGGTTATTACAAAACAACAGAAATCAATTATCCGAATCCCCCCCCCCCCGTGTGTGTGTGTGTGTGTGTGTGTAACCCTTCAGAAACTTATTCTTAATTAACAATCCTTTTCGTTATCACACCGCCGTTGATAACGCAAAAAAAAAAAATTCTGGAAAATAATAATGATAATAATAATAATTTCATTTAAATTCGTTTTAATGACGTCATTATTATTTTTTTTTCTTCGGATTTCGTTTTGTTCTAAAAAATTTTTTTTTTCCTCCCCCACCCGTGTAACGTTTTTCCTCGAATGTTTATTTGCCGAATATATATTATCATTATCATCATCATCGTCGTTTTTTGTTTTTTTTTTTTTTTTTTGTTTTCTCCAGCGAACGGAACATATTTATTACGCGTTCGAGTATTTTTTTTTTGTTCGTTCCTTTTTATTGTTTGTTGTACGAACGTTTTCTATAAATCATAAACCGAACCGTACTATATGTGATTCTTTTTTTATTATTTACCGAAACTTCTCCCTATCTCTATCTCTCTCTCTCTCTTTCTCGTTTTCCATCTTTTTTTTGTCTTTCTTTCTTTTTCCCGAACGCAAAAACTAAATAATAATTTACACCGAATTTAACGATTCTCCTCCAGGCGTTATTCTTTTTTTTTTTTTTTTGTTTTATCAATTTTTACGACGTTCGTATCAAAAAAAAAAAAAAAAAATCGAATTTTTCCTTTTCCGTATTGCCAACCGCAAAAAAAAAAAATTAACGATGCTCTCTTTGAACAAACGAACGAACGAACGAATGAATGAATGAATGAACAAACGAACAAACATATAAATTAAATAATAACGAACACAAAGTGAAAAAAAAAAAAAAAGGAAAAACAAATTTCGATTTTGCCCTACCCCTTCCTCCCTCCCCTCACCCCAATCCAAAACTCCCCGGAATAAAATAATACTAATAGTAATAATAATAATAATAATAACAATAACCGTTTCATTTATTCGCGTCGCGATAATAACAAAATTTCAAATATTAAATTTCTCGAGGGTGAAAAAAAAAACAACAGACAACAACCGACAACAACAACAACATCAAACTTTACTTTTACCTTTTGAAAAATATAATTTAAAATTATTGTAATAAAAATCGAAAAAACTAGTTTGAAGAAAGTTTTTTTTTTCATTTTCGTCAAAAATATTTAAAATATTTATTATATGATAATGGAAAATTTGAAAATTCCATTTCGTTCTCGAAAAAAAAAAAAAATAAAAACTTTTTCGAACGCGTTCGCGCACTCACCCCCCGTTCCCCCCACCATTCACCCACTCATTCGCGGCACGCATTAACTCGCACGTGAAAACCTGACATTATAATTTTCGTCGCAACAACATTTAATAAATATAATTACTTATTTATTTATTTATTTATCGGGGGGGGGGGTGGAAAATTTTATCGAAAATTTTTTTTAAAAATCGTGATAATGATGATGATGATGATAATAATAACGGACTAATTTTTATGAGCGTACGCACACTTGAAAAAATTCTTATAAAATAATATACATACATAGAGTATCGATGAAAATTTCAATTATTGTTTATCGATAAATCGTCGTTTAAATATTTCTCGGAAAATTTTTTTTTTTTTTTTCAAAACTCTCCCCCCTTATCGATTTCCGATCGAAACGACCCCTAATAATAATAATAATAATGATAATTAATAATAATAATAATAAATTCTAAATAAAAGTTTATAAACTTCCGAGAAGGAAAAAAAAAAAGGGAAAAAATTTACACTTATTAAAATACTTTAAGTATTGGCGTTAAACAATAGCAAAAAAAAAATATGGCGATTATTTTTAACCGCAGCAAAAACCTTAAAAAAAATCTTTAACGTTTGTTTATTATTATGTAACAAACGATCGATAAAAAAAAAAAAAACAAATTCCGATCGATCAATCAATCAATCAATATTTTCAATCATGTTTTGTCGCGACCATTCGAATAATAATAATAATAAATGAATGAATGAATTCGAAATTATAAACAAAAAAAACCAAAAACGGGAAAAAATTAATAATAATAATAATAATAATAATAATATTTTGTCGCGATCGAACAACAACCATTTTGTTATTGTTTTTCATCGTCGTATCTTTTTTTTTCAGCGGCGTATTCAGTCAATTTTCATAAGTTTTTTTTTTTTTTTGTTTATAATTCGTAATTCGTCATAAGACGACGACAACAACAACAACAACAACAACAATAATAATAATAATTTAGATTTGTTTTATTTCGGATTTGACTTATTAAAACTTTTTTTTTTCTTTTTTTTATTTATCATTATTATTATTATTATTAAGTTATTGCTTGAAAGTGCTTTTCGAGAGACAGACAGACAGACAGATAGATAGATTGAAAGAGAGAGAGAGAGAGAGAGAAAAGAGATACGAAAAAAAAAAAATAAATAAATAAATTTCTTTCTTTCTTTCTTTCTTCTTCTTAATTTTTCATTTTTTTTTTTTTTTTATTTCTGTCGTCAATCAAACGACAGGATTTGACAGCGCGACAGACATTATTCCAACTGAATTTTTTAACACTAAACCGTTTTTCAAACGTCAAACAAACAAACAAACACTCCCCGACGAGAAAAAAAAATATATACATATATACATAATACGTAAAAAAAAAACAAAAAAAAAAAAGAAACCGTCCGAAAATAAATAAATAAATAAATAAATATTATTATTATTTCTTTTTCCCCCCACCCCCTCCCAACCATTTAC
The DNA here is from genome assembly GCF_000006295.1 of Pediculus humanus corporis. NCBI lineage: Eukaryota > Metazoa > Arthropoda > Insecta > Psocodea > Pediculidae > Pediculus > Pediculus humanus. The sequence continues at coordinate 69,303 of NW_002987863.1, read as the reverse complement.
CTTGAACGACAAAGTGATAACATTATCATCATCTACAACCGTAATTACAATTAACGACACGACGTTTATTAAAAAAATAAATAAAACAAACATAAATAAATTCAAAACTACCAACTTACTTGTTAAAAACTATTTAATAATAATAATAATAATATTGGTGAAATTTTTTCATTTTTAATCATTTCCGGTTTTCTTTTTCTTTTTCTTAAATCGATTTTTCACAAACCGTTTTTTTTTTTTTTTTTAAATTTTTTTTAAGTAATCACATGTTGTACAAACATGAAATGATAAAAATAAATATAACCGAAAACTTATTTTTAAAATAATAATAACAATAATAATAATAAACAAACGGATAAATAAATAAATAAATTTTTTTTTCTCGTTTAAATTTCGCGGATACGTTTGTGCGTGCGTGTGTGCGCGACGCGAAGAAAAAAAACCGTTTTTTTTTAATATTTTTTATTTTTTTCTTTTTCTTTTGTTTTTTTTTTTTTTTCTTTTTTCTTCCTTCCTTCTGCACCGAACGTTCGATGTGCTAAGCACATGAATGGGTATAGAAAGAGAGATATTGCCCGGATGCAACGATTTTTAGTGCGGCGTCGCGAAAATTCGTTCCAGCACCGAATAACGTCTAAAAGACACACACACACAAAAAAAGAAAAAGAGCAGAAGGAAAAAAAGCAGGAGAGCGAACGGGTGTACAAAAAAAAAAAAAAAAATTTACGGGATCGCAACAACAACGACAACAACAACAACAAACGAAAAAAAAAAAAATTTTTTTTGTTTTTGTTTATATAAGCAGACGACGTTTGTACAAAATTTTTTTTTTTTTTTTTTTTTTTGAATCGTTAGAAAAATAAATTTAACCTTTTCATAATGGAGATGGAAAAAAATTTAACTCAAGGGTACATTAATCGTCGTCTCTTTTTTCCTTAACCTTCCTCCCCTTTTCTCCTTCCCCTCACCTCCCCCCGAGTCTCCCTCAACGTTCGTAATTAAACAAATTCCTAACTTAAATTCCAAACGCTTAAGGGTTTGAATTAATGGAACGTAATTTATATACATACATACTCGTATATTCGTCGTTTGTTCGTTTGTATTTAATTTTCGCACTTCCTTTCCCCCCCCCCGCGTTTAACCTTTCCTATTTTCTTTTTCCTTCTATCTTCCCCTTGCCCCACCCCTACCACCACCACCACCACCACCTTCCATCTTTCCTAACGCCCACGCAAAACTTTTTCTCTACGAATATTATCTTGTTGTTGTTGTTGTTGTTTTTGTCGTCTGTCATTCAAGCACACGAGCTTCATGTGTGTGTGTGTGTGTGTGTGTGCACCACCTCCCCCCACCCACTTCCACCCAACACGCACGAGATGTCTTCTTTTATCCGCAATTAGTTTTCTCTCATGCGTGCGTGCGTGCGTGTTCGCGTGCGTGTGATAAAATTTTTCTTTCTTTTTTTTTTTTATCAAAAATGTAAAAAAGTTTTATTATTAAAAAGTTTATAAAAGTCGGGAAAATATAAACGTTAAAAATATGATGATAATAATAATAATAATTATTATTATTATTATTTTTAACTATTCAAATTTATTCTTCTCCCGTTTTTTTTTTTTTTTTAACATTTCAATAAGAGATGAGTTTGAGTTGTTTGTTTGTTTTGCAACATTTTTTTTTTTTTCTAGAAAATACCAGGGACTTTTATTTAATTACTTTTTAGTAAAAAAAAAAAAAAAAAAAAAGTTGTTGTTTGTTGTTTGTTGTAAAAAAAAAAAAAAAAAAAAAAAAAAAAAAAAACTTTTTTAAAATCGAAACGAACGCGTTTTGACCAACGAAAACGTTAAACGATGCCAATAAAACAAAAAAAAAAAAAAAAAATTTTTAACGAGAAAAAACGACGTCATTTTAAATTTTCTATCGAAATTGGTGGGGGGGAAGGAGGGACGGGAGGGGAAACCGGAAAATGCAGTTTCATTTAAATAACGACATCCAATTATTATTATTATCATTGTGAAAACCCGTGTAGAAAATGATAAAAGATTTAAAAAAACGGTTCGACTATCGTTTTCGCAACAAAAAAAAAAAAAAAAAACGGAAATCCCTCATTGATGACGTCATTAAAAACGGTTTTTTAAAATTGAAATTATTATTATTATTTAAACCCACGTTCGAATCGTTCGTTATTAACTTACCTTAACTCTATTAACATTCGAACGGTTTTTCTTTTGCCCCCTCCCCCCCATCAATTATAAATAAATGAAAATAAATCGATATACGTTCTCATTTAAAAAAAAAAAAAAAAACATGGCGGCTACGTTTCAACCGTTCAAAAACCGTTACGAAAAAAAAGTTACGTAATTAAAAACAAACAAACAAAAACAAAATGGCGGAAACTATTGACATTTTTCAACTTTTTTGTTTTTTTAATTTCTGATTTCACGTTTGTGTAATAACCGTTTCGAAATTTTTTATCGAAAAAAAAAAAAAAAAAAAAAAATTACACGTTACGTTTTTAAATAATCGATTATGTTTATCGATTTGTCGTGACTTTAACGACAAAAAAAAAAAAAAAAAAAAAACTTTTTTTTTTTTTTTTCATCGTCGTCTTTTGAACGAAAAAAAAAAATTTTTTTATGATAAAAAAAACTTTAAATTATAAACTTTATTTGTTTCGTGATTATTTTCCCCGAGAGAGAAAGAGAGAGAGAGAGAGACGACTTATTATTATTAATTTATTTATTTAAAGTTTTAAACGTGGATTGTTTAAAAAGTTATTTTTTTAAAAAAAAAAAATTCAAATTTTTGTTTATTTACTCTATGATTTCGAACTCGTTTAACGGCCTCGATTTCTTTCCTTTCTTTTGTTTTGATTTTTGCCATCGTTAACCCAGACTCTATGTGACTTTAAATTTTAGAAAAAAAATTTAACGAAAGCAAATCGAAATAATAATAATAATAATAATAATAATAATAATAATAATAATAATAATAATAATAAGATGCGATTGTATAAAATAAAAAAAAATGCGTTCAAAAGACGATTTAAAAAATTCCTTTTATACAAAAAAAAAGAAAAAGTGGAATCATTTTGAAATTGTTTTTTATTATTATTATTATTATTATCATTTCATCGCTTCATCGATATTTTTTTTTATTATGACTTTTCTAAACTAAATAAACCTCCTCACCTCATACGGGGGGAGGGGGGGGAATTTTTAAAAGTTAAAGAAATTTTTTTTTTTTTTTTCCTTTTTCGCTTCACGGGTATTATTATAAATTCAATAGATTTCGATATTCCCGATTACGGATTAGACGAAAACGAAAGAAAGAAAGAAAGAAAGAACAATATTCTAGAAATTTTTTTCATTTCGAATGATGTAAAAAATAAATCCCTTCCCTTCCCCTCCCTCTCCTCCTCCTCCTCTTCCCCTTTTCCTTTTTGTGTGTCTGTTTGTTTGTTTGTTTGTTTTCGACTGCTGTAATAATAATAATAGTAATAATCGTACGAAATTAATAATGTCTTACAAAAGCAAATCTTTCTTATTTAAATAATAATAATAATAATAATTAATCGATATGTTAAATATTTATTATTATTATTATTATTTCTTTCTTTCTTTCATTTTACGAAATTGAATTTTTCCATCCGGATTAAATTCATCCGATTTTCTTCTTTTTGGGAAAATTTTTATTTTCGTCGAGGAAAAAAAAAACGTATGCATAAATATTTTTTCTACTTAACCCTCGCCCACCTCCCCACCCACCCCACTCCCTAATTCTCCCTCCTTCCCCTTTCCCTCCTCTCCTCCCCCCCTTTTTTTTTTTTTAATCAATGAAACGATGTAAAAATTTCAAAATGATTGCAGCAAAAGGTTCGATCGTAAATTGTTGTTTTTTTTTTTTTTTTTTTTTTTTAGAGTTTCCGCCATTTAAAAAAAAAAAAATTTATTATATACTAACCTTGCGTTTTTTTTGTTTTGTTTCCCCCATTTTTTCTTTTTAAATAAATAAACGCCCTTAATTATTTTTCTTTTTTCCTATCGGATTTTGACACTTCTTTCTTATTATTATTATTATTATTAATAAAATCAATACGATATCGTTTCTTTTCTTTTTCTCGATTACAAACGAAAGATTTTCTTAACTGAATGTTTAATAATTATTATTGCCCTGGAAAAATCAAATTTCAAATTAAATAATTTACCTCTCCAAAAAAAAAAAAAATAATAATAATAATAATAAAATATATTTTATAGAGAGTGTAGTATAGTAAAATATAAATTTTTTTTTTTTATTATTATTAATATTAAATATGGCGACTTTGGATTTTATTTTTACCGGAAATCGCATTTCGATTAAAATATATGTATATATGTTCCAGTTTTAAAGCGTCGGAAGATTTCCAACGCCGTCTGCTAATTCGTAAACTGCTTTGGCAACATCCATTGCCAATTTATCAGCTTCCAGCTGAGTGGAAGCTTCTGAATAAATACGAACGACTTTTTCAGTTCCAGAAGGTCTGTGTTGGAAAAAAAATAAACAAATAAATAATTTTTTTTTTATGACGTCATGTATGTTTTACAAAATTTTAAAATTGAGTACCTGATAAATGATCGGCCATTATTCACGTTGGCAACAAGTTCGTTTATTTTATTTTGTAATTCGCCAGGATGCAAGCAAACCTGTTCGGTGTAATCCGTTTTTATGGCAGTGTTGTCCTACAAAAAAAAAAAAAAAAAAAAAATTATGCGTGTGTACGTTTACTCAAACCTTTCGAAGACGAATTAAAACCTAATACCTTAACGGCAACTTTGAGCAATCTGTTGGGCAAATCCGTGTATGTTTTTTCCCAATCTTGCAAATTCCAACCTTTAGCCTTGAGTACAGTTTCTACTAATAAAGCATCGGAAAGAGCATCTCCCACCGTTTGATTAGTCAATTCGATCAAAGCCAAAAGTCTGGAAGCGCTAGTTTTCTCTTCTGGGAAAATAAAATAATAATGATAAATAATAATTAATCAATTGGGAAAAATACCTCATACGCTTTTATAAATTACCTTGGGATGATGTCGAAGAATTAACTTTGTTTCGAATTTTATCTTCTGCTGTTTTTTTAAATAAAACACTTCCATGACCGTTTGCTTCGAAATAAACTCCTACGTCATATTCAAGTGCTTTGTGATGTAAATGTTTAACACCTGTTGGACAACAAGCAACAGGAATTTTCTGTAAAGATAAAAAGAAAATTTCAAGAAATTAAAGATGCGAATGATAAAGAATGTGAGAAAAGAAAAGAAAAAAAAAAGGAAAAAATTTGAAAAACTCGCCAGAGTATTTTTAACGTAATTTGTAGAACTTCCATTGGCATAAGCCGTTTGAACTAATCCTAAATTAATATCAACATTTGCTTTTCTTATCAATTCAATTAAATAATCCGCCAACAAGGTTGCTATTTTATCACCGTCTAGTAAATGAAATACTTTCGAATCATCTATATAATAATAAACCAAACGATCCGCATCACCATCGAATGCTAAACACCTTGCATTGATTTCAACTGGAACTCCTTCTGGAGCCTTTTTGTGAACCTGATTAAAACATCATTTCGTTTTAACAATCAAAAACATTTTGGATTTGATTAAACTCGAATTTAAAAAAAAAATTTATAAATAAAATTACTTTTATGTAATCAGCTCCACATTTATCATTTAATTTTCCATTTCCACTGTTGTACACTTTTATATTTAAAAGATTTTCCAATTCGGATTTGATTTCGTTAACTTTCAATGCTCCCACACCATTTGCACCATCTAATAAAACAAATGGTTTGTAGTTTTTACAACCCCCCTGCAATATTAAATTAAAAAATTTTGTTTTTTTTCAGTTAAATTATTTTATAAATATATAAGATTTAATATTATTTAAAAAAAAAAAAAATATTATTCTCACATGATTGTAATCGTTTAAGATTTTGAATGATTTAACAAGTTTTGAATTGTAATCATCCACCACAGGTTCTTTTCCACCTTCGAATGTATTTTTACAAAATACCATATAGTGTAAAAAAGGTGTTGTAACAATTCCATAATCTTTAAACTGTCCATTCATCGATTTTATACCATCAATGGCTAGTTCAGATAATTTTGGACTACTCGATCTGCAGAAAAAATATTTTTTTTACATTATCATTATTTATTTTTACTTAATTGTAGGTGATAAACATAAAAAAGTTAGTTTTTTACCTTGTGTCTCTTCCAAGCAACACTAAACCAGGTTTAGTCATATCAATATTTTGACTTTCGACAATTTGTTCAATCACTTTGCTAAGATTGCTATCATCGCAATTAGCCAATGTTGTCGCTAATTCTTCCCATGATTGTTCTAACATTTCACCTTGTGGATCGATGAGTTTAACACCATTATCACATTCAGGATTATGTGAAGCTGTTATCATCAAACCAATTGCTTGTCCATTTTTCTTTTTTGACCTTAAAACAGCTAATATACCAACTCTGGATAATACTGTATCTAAATTTTCCGCTCTGTAAAAAAATAATGATTCAATTTACTTAGAAATCATTTTTATCAAAGTTTGAATTTTTTCTTTTTTTTTTTGACAAATACTCTTTAGTTATAATGTAAATTCTATCTGGAAAAAGTTTTCGCAATCAGTACTAACGTAAAAAATTTATTGGAATCAAATGAAAGTTAAAATATTTCATTAAAAAAAAAAAAAAAAAATTTAAATAAAAATGTCGATAAAGTTTAATAAAGGATATAGTTTAGTAGCAAACGATTTTAATAAATCTTATTGAAAAAAAAAAAGAAAAAAAAATCACCTGTCTCTAAATCCAGCAGTTCCATATCTTATTAAAGACTCCATAATTTACAAAAAACAATTAACGAAAATTCAATACTTGAATTATGACGCGACTGATTGACCTTTCACTCTTTTGTAACATTTTAACGCTCCACTTTCATTTGAAAATTTTTTTAACGTTTAACTTTGGTGCTCAAATGTTGTGATAAAAAACAATCATAATCCGGATATAATCTTGATGAAAGCGCCTAATCATCTAATTAGTAGTTCATTCGTAGTGAATTATTCATCAATCAAAATCATCCTCCATTTTGTTTTGCTTTCGTCAATAGTGATTCATTTTAATGGTACCGCAAAATGGTACATTCCGTATTAAGAACATGTTAGTTGACTCGGATCCGACAAATTTGCTATAAAAAATTGGTACTCGTTTATTTTTCTCATTTTTTTTTTTTTAATATTAAATATCATTCGTACTTTAATTTTTTTTTAATTTTATTAAAATTCAATCGTTTTACATTTAATTTGACATTTGAAAACAAAATATCTACGGGCAAATAACTAATCGACCGTGAACGATGTAATTATTAATTAAATATTTTTATATTTCGTTAAATGTCAAAATTAATTTTAAATACCAAATGAAAGAGAATTTTCAAAAAAAAAAACAAATGAAATATTTTTGAAAGTTCATTCATACTTTTTGAAAATTTACTTGTTTAATAATTACTATTAAAAAATTTTTAATTAGTTATGAAAGTCGTGAACTTTCTACGGTAATGGATACTTGGGAAAATATTTAGAAAGAAATTTAAAAAAAAAAAAAAAAAAAATGAATGTTCATTAATTTAAGTGTGTTATCTATTATTAATTTTCATTTATTTGATTTGAAATTTTACATAAAATCATTTTTATCAAACATTTGGTATTATTATTATTATTTTTTCAAAGTTTAAAGTTAAAGTTTTTTATTTAAGGTTACAAAAAAAAAATCCCATAAATATTTTTAAATTAATTACTACTCATTGATCTAATTAAAATTTAATTTTTAGGTTCATATAACATGGATTACTCATTTGTAAGTTGAAAAATAAAAAAAAAAAGAAAGAAAGAAAGATAAAAAACAAAAAACAAAATGAATCTTTTTAAAAAAGGGGCCATTTTTTTAACATTTTTCGGATCATGTTTAGCTGTAGGTTTAATTGTGGCTGCTCTAGGAACAAAATGGTAATTTATTAATTTTTTTCAAATAAATTATTTAATTTAGAGTAAATAATTATTTTATTTTATTATGGGTGTAGGTGGGTTGTTGCAAAAGCTAAAAGACTGTCAAATCCGGATGAATCAGATGGAAAAATAAATTTAGGTTTATTCGAAGGTGAAAAAAAATTAAATGTCAAATATGGTTGGAGAGAATATATGGTTCATGTGACACAATTGGCTCACACAGAAAGAGAATTTCTTTTGTATGGAGCTTGGATAGCAACAATCGCATGCCTGGTCATCGGTTTGCTCTTTTCCACACTTTGTGCTATTTTTGCCGTTTTGAATACGGCAACCAATCAATATTTAGCTTTATTGGGTGTACCTGGACTGTACGTTTGGAATTTACTCGCCGGTAAATAAAAAATCGATATGCATAACAATTAAAATTTTTCAAGTTATTAAAGTGCTTTTCCCCTCCCCCTCCCCCTTTCAGCATCTTTTCACAGTTTTGCCGTCATATTGTGGGTAGTTCAATTTGTACAAAAATTACAATTTAACGTTATGTCAAGAGAAGATATAAACAATAGATGGACATCACAAGATATGGCTTATTTAGGATATTCATTTTGGTTTGTATATTTTTGATTATTTATTTATAATCGAAAACTTTTTAACACATTTTCCCCCCCCCCCTCCTCAAATAGGTTCGTCGTGGGTGCGATATTCGTTCATTTAGCCAACGTTTTATCCGTGTGTATTGGAACAAGAGATTCGAAACAAAATAAAAATTCAATGCCAATGGTAGAAGAGAAAACGGGAGGAGCCATTATGTTATATTAACTTTATTATTATTATTATTATTATTATTATTATTATTATTATTATTATTATTATTATTATTATTATTATTTAATTAAATTTTTTCCACGTGAAAGTGAGAAAAGAAAAAAAAAATTCACTCGTAATTACGTATTGTTATGTATAATTTTTTTAACAATCTGAATAATAATGATAATAATGATAATGATATTATTACTTTCAGATAATGATAACAGTATTACTAATCAATTTTATATGTATCGAACGATTGATATTATTATTATTAATAATCCGTCCATGTTTTTTTTAATTTTTTTTTTTTGTATTTTTATAATTTTATAATAAATTTTTTTTTGTATTTTAATAAAAAATTTCTTTTTTTAACCCCCCACCCACCCACCCCTTTAATTTTTTTTCAAATAAAGGTCGTGACCTCGTAATCGCGGAATTTCGACGTTTAAAGGCATTATTATTATTATCATTATTATTACTTTTCATTTCGGGTAAAATTTTTATTTTTAAAAACGTCCATGACGTAATCATTTCATATTTTTTATAATAATAATGATAATAAATTTTACCCTTCGGTGCTTTCTCTCTCTCTCTCTCTCTCATACGTAATTTTTAAACAAAAGGAAATTATTTTGTTTTAAACAAACAAATAAACAAACAAACGAATTCATTTTTACTTTTTATTATTATTATATATTTCGTTCCCGTTTTTTTTTTTTTTTTTTTTTTTGAAAACAACGCATCTTATTATTATTATTAATTATTCAACTTTTTTTTTTTTTAAATTACATAAAAATAATTTTTTAACAATGATTATTATTATTATTATTTTTACTTTCACATTCAATGAAAATTTTTTCTTTTTTTTTTTTTTTTTTTGTTTTAAATCTGAGAAAATAAAAAAAATAGAAAAAATTTTTACACAAATAATAAAACAACGATCGATCCCGACACAAATCATTTATTTCCCTTAAAAAATTAATACCGTTATTATTATTTATTATTTTTACAATCATTATTATTATTATTGATATTTACATAATTACAACGCGTATAATTGTTTCTTTTTTTTTTTCTCAAAAAAGTAAAACGTTAAAATTTTTGGCCTGACAAAATAAATCAAAATTTGTTTCCCGTCCACAAATTTCATTCCTTCGAAAAAGTGGAAAAACGGAAATGAACCGAAACGACCATTTTTTTCTTATTGGGGAGTCATTTCCTTCGAAGACTAGATGATGTACATCACACACACACACACACATACGATATATATAATGTCTACACGTTTAAATCGAGGCGGGGAAGGGGGTGCGTGATGGGGTAGTAATCGCTCCTCCTTCACTCACTGGCAACATTTTCAAAGGAAATTTACCGTCAAAGAGCACCGTTTTGCTTACGGTGAAGATGAAAGTGAGTTTATCAGATAGGGTGGGGGGACGTGAGGACGGAGCCCTGTCCTTTCGGCTCACGCAGATACTAACAGGACGCGGTGTCTTTGGCTCGTACCTTGCGCGCATCGGCAGAGAGGAAGCAACGGAGTGTTGGTTCTGCCGTGCGCTTGAGGACGATGTCGGACACACGTTGTCGGAGTGCCCAAGATAGGCCCAAGACAGGCGACGCCCCATTCAGGTTATTGAAGGAAGGGGGCGGGAACCTGACCGTCAGGGGATTGGCGGGGATTGGGTCTCCTATGCGGTTCCAGGAAATGGTCCACCATTATTTCTATTACTACAGAAAGTTAAATGAAATAACAGTAGGAGAGAAATTCCCCATTCCCAATATCGAGAAAATTCTAGATCAATTAGGACATTCAAAATATTTCACCACACTTGATTCGAGCATCAGGTTTTCACCAAATCCCTGTGAAAAAGGCTGACCAACTCAAGACGTCTTTCTCTACTCCTCTAGGACATTATGAATTTACCCGAATGCCGTTTGGCCTAAAAAATGCACCCTCTACTTTCCAAAGACTAATATTGAACACCGTTTTAACAGGATTGCAAGGTTTACAGTGTTTCGTGTACCTTGACGACATAGTCATTCATGCTAGTGTTGTGATCCCAACGAAATCTGACCTTCAACGAGGGCATCTATTTAAAGTTTATAGTATTTATTTTATTATGGATATTTATTATTAGTCTATCTAATCGCTTGAGGAATTTTTATGAGAGTATTTGTTTGTTGTTTATGAACGTGACATAATAAAAAACGCGGACCTTTGGAACACTTTCTCTTCATTAATTCAGAAGAGCGTACAAAGACCGTAATCATCCCTTATGAAAGGAGATGATAGATTTATTGGGGCAATTCAAGGGTTACAGACGCATCGATTGTTTTGGTCATCATATAAATAGTGGGCCTCAACGCCACAGGACTCACTAGAGTTTCGTCTGTCAATCAAGCTCGACGTTGTTGTTCTACAGAGCATCTACATTATTGGACTTAGTAGCATAGTTATTGTATTTCACTTATATTATATTTAGTAGTTAAGTGATAAGTAAATTTTCATCGGTTTCTCCTGATATCTTAGAGTTCAACTTGTGTCTAGGTCTAGTTTTGTGATTGTGTTTACAACTAGTAGTGTTCATAACATTATTTTAGTGACTAATTTGTTCTGTACATGTAACATGATGTAAAATGTTCTTCTGTTGCTTACAATCAATATAATTCTTCTTTCGTTAAAAGTGTGTTCGATTTCAATCTTGAATAATACCACGAACGCGGAGGAAGATCAACGTTGTGAATCGATAATCGAATCGGGCCACGACATATTTATGGCGCAGTCGGTAGGATATTTCTGAACAACAGGAAATCAGAAGGATTTAAAGTAATTCTTTTCGTGTTGTTGGGTTTCAACTCTTTATCAGAAATTCTTTTTGTATTGTAAGTAAGTACAGATAGTTACTCATTTTTGTTGTGAACAATGCCTAGAACTGGTCAACCTGTTTTCAATCCATCCCAAATATCCCTTGATTTCTTGTGTAGTCTAGTTCCTAATTTCTTTTCCGGAGAAAGGAACCAACTTGATGCATTTATCTCTGATTGTGATAATGCTTTTGAACTGTCCTCTGAAGAGAATAAGTACCCACTCTTCAGATTCATCTACTCCAGAATCACTGGTAAAGCCAGGGATCGAATTTCTGTGTACCATTTCGATAATTGGGATGATGTAAAAACAAAACTAATAGAATTATACCAAGATAAGAAACCCCATAGTCAACTGATAGAGGAGTTGACGAATTGCAAACAGGAATCACATGAATCAATTGCAGAATTTTTCGAGAGATTGGGAAATCTAACAAGTCAAATCATATCAAGTCTAAAAACAGACATTAAAGAAGACAAAAAATCTCTTTCTTCAAAAAGTGAATACGTCAATGAAATAACTCTAAATCGTTTCATCTTTCATTCACATCCTAAAATATCCCAGATGTTGAGGTGGAAAAACTTCAATAATCTCAATTCTGCATATTCAGCAGCCATTGCTGAGGAGAAAAATCTACAAATGCTTAAGGAATTTTTATGAGAGTAATTGTTTGTTGTTTATGAACGTGACATAATAAAAAACGCGGACCTTTGGAACACTTTCTCTTCATTAATTCAGAAGAGCGTACAAAGACCGTAATCATCCCTTATGAAAGCAGATAATAGATTTATTGGGGCAATTCAAGGGTTACAGACGCATCGATTGTTTTGGTCATCATATAAATAGTGGGCCTCAACGCCACAGGACTCACTAGAGTTTCGTCTGTCAATCAAGCTCGACGTTGTTGTTCTACAGAGCATCTACATTATTGGACTTAGTAGCATAGTTATTGTATTTCACTTATATTATATTTAGTGTTTAACTGATAAGTAGTGTAATTAGTGGTATATTTGGTTAATATAATACATCAGATAGAAATTGTCTATTTATTATATTGAATATCCAAGCCAACTACGAGTTTACTGCAAGATCAGCAAGACCGACTTCCTCGAAGAACGAGATCCATAACACTAGTTCTATCGAAGAACATGAAACTACAAATTAAAAGCCGCCACCTCTGATAAACTCCGGCAAAACAATCTGAATTTACAACCAGACAAATGCGAATTTCTAAAGAGGGGAAATTGTCTACCTGAGATATATCATGAGCGATGACGGTGTCCCAACCTAATCCTGAAAAGGTGCAAGGCATAACCTCATTCCCTACTCTTAAAAATGTGTCAGAGATATCAAATCCTTCCAAGAACTCGTTGGTTACTATCGAAGATTAATAAAGAATTTCTCACAAATAGCGAAACCCTTGACCTGTCCTCTAAAAAAGGATCAGACTTGTCTCTGGACTGAAAAGGAACAGAAAGCATTTGACTAACAAACCTTAACTCCAATATCCAGACTTCAATAAGGAATTCGTATTAACTAAAGATCCTAGATGAGAATCACGTCTCAAAGTTAGCGGATCACATTTCGGGTTTGCGAAACCTACAAAGATCAA